>NC_073745.1:131050321-131216781 GCF_029784135.1 Toxorhynchites rutilus septentrionalis
CAATTTTGCCATCGTTTTCATTGATTCGTAATTTTTGTGACGTATAACTAGGTCTTTCAGGAAGGGTGCCAAATCAGAAAACAGATCACGTTCCTGTGAAATAAAATTAACATTAATAACTATTTGCACTATTAACGAATTCTCATGATTTGCATACCAATCGAATCGAAAGTTTTCTAAGATTTGTTTGATGTGCTATACATTACAATTCGCTAGTCTCTAAACGGTTTAATTTCATGAAAACTGGAAGAACTTCCTTTTTTCCTTTCATTTGTTCTGCCGATTTGTGTGCTAACCCTACCCGTATTTCGAATGCTTATAACTCGAACATTTCTTCATAGATCGGAAAGATGTTTGCATCAATTGAAAGGAAATATTTCTACGCGTCTATCACAATTTATAAAATGTCATTTTTCATGAGATGAGCAATTGAATAAGTGTAAAATGTCAAGCGTTATCTAATCGCCCTAACTGCCAAGTTTTGATTGGCCCGATTTACGGTTTCCTGTGTATCTGTGGAAATCCGCTTTGCAAATATACATGCAAGTCGGGGGTATTTTCGTTCCCACCGAGCTGTGATTCCCTAACACGGACTTCAAAATCAATGTATCTGGGGGAATCCGCTTTGTCAAAACATGCAAGTCGGGAGTATTTTTTTCCCACTGAGCTGTGTTTTCCTAACACGCTTTGTAAATACATGCAAGTCGGGGGTATTTTTTGGTGTTGAGTACTTTTGTACTCGCTTGTCGTTGTGCAGACCGGAATATGTTTCCCTAAAACGTACTTTTAAACTGAGAAGCCTGGGAAAATCTTCATTTCAGATACTAGAGGAAAACTTTCGCGGTTTAAAACTATGTAAACATGAGAGATGCAATAATTTCAGAGGGAAATGTAAAATACAATGATCGTTTGACAATTCTTTCGTTCACATATTTTGGTAGTCCTAGTCATCATATCAAACGTAGAAGGACGTTCATCAAATTTATTTGAAACGTGATGTAATTACAAAAATTTCGATGCATTCTAAAATAATATTGGCAATGGTAAACAAGTGGATTGCATAATATAATTGCGTAGTTCTGCGTCGAAAATATACGGTTGTGTTTTAGATACAACCCCTTACTTTTTTTTCACAATAACAAAAGTTGATTCACTCTCAATGCTGTAACTCACGAACCAATCGACCGATTGCTGTCTAATTTTGACACGTATCCATTGGAAGATGGTGCTTTGTGATAGTCAAGTAGATTTTTTCAAGAGGCGCCATCTAGACGTCAACCGTACGAACTTTTCAGCCGAACTGTTACAACATAATGTACCATAATAATAATAATACAACATAATAAACCACCATATATATATATATATATATATATATATATATATATATATATATATATATATATATATATATATATATATATATATATATATATATATATATATGTATATCACAATAACGATTTTGCGTAATGTGCGTTTGAAAGCTCTTAATGAATCGTTAGATTTTTCGTGGAGTGACCCCCCTATATATATCAACGACATAGTCTATTTTATGAAGTTTTTTCACTTAATTATTTGTTTTTTCTTTGAATAAATACCAATAACACCAAAAAATACACAATAGCAATAACACAAAGACGCGCACTGTACAGATAACACAAATTACGATTTTTCGCGCGAGTATAGGAGTGTTAAGTATTGTCCCAAAAATTCAAAATATTCATTGAAACCGAACTTATACCACCAGCAAGGTACCAATTTCCGGACAGCATCTACGGATCCAACAGCGTAACAATCATTATTCGTGCACTCAAAGAATGGAAAGTACACCGCCAAATATACCTTTAACAATAACAAAAATACCCCAAAACTTCACTTTATTCCTAACATCCGTAAAAAAAAATCAATCCAAAATTCGTTATTTTTCGACCATCCAGACAGGGATCCCCCCTTAAGGTGTATTTGAAGATGTAGTTTTAGGAACGTGGATGCTCTCTCAAAAACTGGTGGTACGTTTTTCTCAGAATTTTCTGAATTGTTACGTAGCGGTTTTTCAAAATTCGAAAAAATGCCAAAATGTCAGCAATTTGAAAAAAAAGAAAATCATTTTTACATACTGAATAACAATGTCAGCCAGATCGGTAGATTCTGTGAAAAACGTACCACCAGTTTCAGAGAGAGAAGCCGTGTGTCCAGCTGCCAACAGCATAATAATCACAAAGCCACACCTCGCACATTAGAAAACCCCATGGGAATTCCACATGAGCTAAATGATAACAACAATACACTTGTCGATTAGACATGAGTTGATACTTACTTCCTTCAGTTTTCGGCGGTAGGGGAAGATGGCCCTGACCCGACCTACTAAATTGCAACGGCCATTCATCACATAAAAATATTGTTTTTTTGGCGACTTTAGCATTGACATGTACAGCATAACTCTAACACTATGGTTCATGAGTCCTAAAAAAGAGGGAAAAGAGGTCAAATCGGAAATCCCTTCATTTTGACGTGGGACTACGTCTAACCGGAATATATGGGGGGTAAAATGAAAACATAAACACTGAACATGCAGGAAAAAATACAAGATTTCGAATGCTTATAACTCGAACATTTTCTACTGGATCGGAAAGATGTTTGCGTCAATTGATAGGGAATATTTCTACGCATCTATCGCAATTAATAAAATGTCATTTTTCATTAAATAAATAATTGAATAACTGTAAAATGTTAAGCGTTATCTAAACGCCCTAACTGCCTCGTTTTGATTGGCCCGATTTACGGTTTCCCCAACACAGACTTCAAAACCAAGCAGCGTTGGGGAAATCGGAATTGAAAATACATGAAAGTAGGGGCAGCTTTTGTTCCCACCGAAATGCGTTTCTCTAACATAGACTTTAAAACCAAGGAGCGTGGGGAAGTTGGCAATGCAAATACATGCAATTCGGGGGCATTTTTGTTCCGATTGAAATGTGTTTCCCTACCACAGACTTCAAATCAATGGAGCGAGGGAAAATTGGCATTGCTAATACATGCAAGTCGAGGGCAATGTGTTCCGACTAAAATATGTTTCCCAACACAGGCTTCAGAACCAAGGTGTCTAGGGAAATTGGGATTGCAAATTCATGCAGGTCGGGAGTATTTTTGTTCCGACTGAAATCTGATTACCTATAAAGACTTCTAAACCAAGGTGTCTGGGGAAATCGGCATTGCAAATACATGCAAACTGCGAGTACTTTTATACTCGCTTACCTTTGTGCAGACTCGAATGCGTTTCCCTAACACGGGCTCCTAAACTTAGGTACCTGGTAAGATCGTGTAGACACTAGAGACATGGCATTTGTTCAAACTTTTTAGTCAAAACGCAAATATATTGAATTCAATTGAATTCGGAAATTGTTTCATTCAATCAAAAATTCAATCAATACATACAAATGATTACTAAGCTAAGGTAGTCTCACGTCAACCTTGCGGTTATATCATAGATATAACCCACCCATTTTTTTTTTGCAGCGAATCTACTCCCAATTGGTCGGAAATGACATACACCCCCAATTATATAAATGATGGGTGAAAATAACTGATGAACGGAAAACGAATATTATCTTGTTTTTAATTTCCGGTTTTCTGATACTGGCTCAGAACTACCAGCAACGTTGGAGAAGCCTTACTCAATACTCATGGTGAAAGGACTTTAACAGCGGAAGTCGTATATCGTACTCCGATGTCCTTCTCCTCCTGATGACCTTCTGTTTCATTGGAAACTACCCCTAAAACACCAAAATTGTATTCAGTGAAGTAGAGTTAGATAAAGAGATCCAAGAGATGCTCGGCCACCTTCCCCTACATTCGCCACTAAGCAAAGTGGATTTAAATAAACCTCATCTCGGCAGCATCTTCAGTTTCTATTTTGTAGTTCAGATGGCACGACACGCTTGTATGGTTCATAGAGCTACCTTGTTGATTGCAACGTTGCTCAGTATCATTTTTGGAATTCATTGTGAGGTAGATATTGAACTCATTTGATATCATAGAGTTTTGAACATAAATGCAAACGTATTTACTAGTGCGATGGGATATGTGTACCAATGCACAAGTGCAAATCTAACACCTTTGGAGGTTTTGTTGTTGATACGAGGTTTGTATGAAATGTTTTCCTGTGTTTTGATTTGCTATAAAGTTGAATTTTGTAGAATCGGCGATGATGAAGAATCCGTTGATGATTGTAATCATTATTTAGAAGTGTGTTGCGACAAGGAAGATGTGGTCGAACACGTGACAGCTCACCCAGTCGCACCTACCGATGCTGGTCCCTGTCCTGCTCCTGGCGATCGACAATTTGCCGAGTGTGGCATCAGACATATAAGGGGTGTTGGAATGAGGTTAGCTTATACCACTAATGAGGCCGAATTTGGAGAATTCCCATGGATGGTAGCTCTTTTCACGGAAGATTCGATTCATGGTCGAAAATATATATGTGGCGGTTCATTAATTGAACCAAACGTGATAATGACAGCAGCCCACTGCGTGTTCAACAAAACCTCCGAAACCATAATCGTCCGTGCTGGCGAATGGGACTTCCAAACTGAAAATGAAATTCGAAGACATCAAGTAAGTTGTGCTCATATCGATACAGATTATAATTTTAATCATTTGCGAGTTTTCGTTAGGAAGCAACTGTTCAACAGGTGATTGTTCATCAATTCTTTCACGAGTCTTACTTGTTCAACGACGTTGCTTTGCTGATATTGGAGCGGCCTTTCGTGGCGGATGATCACATTCAAACGATTTGCTTACCGCCAGCCAAGACAACGTTTAATGGCCAGAATTGTTTCGTTTCCGGTTGGGGAAAAGAGAAATGGGATTCCGACAGCTACAAAGCGATATTGAAGAAAGTAGAACTTCCCATAGTTAGCCATTCAGAATGCCAGACAGCGCTGAGATCGACTGGTTTGGGAAAAAAGTTTCGGCTGCACAGTACTTTCCTATGCGCTGGAGGGGAGAAGGATATCGATTCTTGTTCGGGCGATGGAGGCTCTCCACTAGTTTGCCCGATGCCCAACCAGTACAATAAGTATTATCAAGCCGGTATTGTTGCATGGGGCATTCGCTGCGGCCAGGAAGGTATTCCGGGAGTTTATGTTAGGAGCGCAATCTATACGGATTGGATTCATGAAACGATAAATGATTTACAAAATGGTGGCACCATTTTTGTCAATAACTAGTAAAATAAACTATCAAATAAAATAAAATATCAACAAAATGAAAGAAAAACGTGTAATTGAGTTACAATATCACCAAATCAAGCAAACACAATGGCTTATGAATTAGTTACTAATTATATTTTTTTCTATAGTGGTGCGATTCCATTTGAATTCGAAGGTCGATTTTTTCTTGTTTTTTTATTTGGCTCAAATTTTGCAGACGAATTCTTTATGACCAAAAAGGACAATTTGTATAATCGGTTTCCCATTTTGACTCTAGCCTTGCCTAAACAAGAATCTCCGGACAAATTTTCCAAGAAAATATATCTCAGAAACGGTTGATCCGATGGATTTGGTGTCGTCCGCAATGTTTCAGGTTATTATTGGGACTATGCAGAGATAATGTGCCCTGTTAATTTTTTTTATATATTTATTGTATTTCGAAAATAACACATGAAACATAATTTTCTCAAAAAAAAAAAAAAAAAAATGGGTGGGTTATATCTATGCTATAACCGCAAGGTTCATGTGGGACTACCTTATCATACCAATCATTTGTTTGTATTTAATGAATTTTTGATTGAATGAAACAATTCTCGAATTCAATTGAATTCAATATATTTACTTTATGAGTAAAAAAATTGTATAATTCCATATAAGGTCAATTCATCCATTGTGATAGATTATGTTCTTCGGTACAAGTAAATTTAATGATAGTCCTTTTACGTTTGGTATGATGCCTAGGACAAAATCTGTGAACGGAAGAATTATCAAACGATTATTTCATTTTACGTTTTCTTCTGAATTTTGCATCTCTCAAGTGTACGTACTTCTCGAACCGCGAATTTGCTTGATTTGATGAACTTCAGGCACTCAGTTTCGATTTTGACATATACATCGAACGCATATTGTTTAATCAATAGGCGTCATCGCAGCAATTGGTTATCAACATCTTGCCTAATCATCAAATGGTATGCGTAGGAATTCAGTGAGCAGAAGATATGAAGGCATATCCTTCAATGCAATCTTGAATAACCGAGCCAAAGCGTGGTGTTCGTACCCGCTTTTGTAATCCATGTTAGGAGAACACTTTTCGGAGTGCAAAAAAAAACATGCGAGTGCAGAAGTACTTCCGGAAGACCGTGTTAAGGAAACATATTCTAGTTTGCACAAAGGCAAGCGAGTATGAAAGTACTCGCAGTTTGCATTTATTTGCAGAGCCGATTTCTCCAGACATCTTGGTTTTGCAGTCTGTGTTAGGAAAACACATTTCAGTCGGAACAAAAACTTGCATGAATTTGCGATGTCAATTTCCTCAGACACCTTAGTTCTAACGTCTGTGTTGGGGAAAAACATTTCGGTCGGAACAAAAATACCCCCGACTTTCATGTTTTTGCAATACCGATCTCCAACGCTGCTTGGTTTTGAAGTCTGTGTTAGGGAACACATTTCGGTGAGAACAAAAGTCCCCATACTTTCATGTATTTGAGATGCCGATTTCCCCAAGGCTGCTTGGTTTTGATGGCTGTGTTAGGGAAACCGTAGATCGGGCCAATCAAAATGAGGCAGTTAGGGCGTTTAGATAACGCTTAACATTTTACAGTTATTCAATTGTTCATCTAATGAAAAATAACATTTTATTAATTGCGATAGAAGCGTAGAAACTTCCCTATCAATTGATGCAAACATCTTTCCGATCCAGTAAGAAATGTTCGAGTTATAAGCATTTGAAATCTTTCATTTTTTCCTGCATGCTCTGTGTTTGGGTTTTCATTTTACCCCCTCGAAGCCTTTCGATAAAGAATTGATGATCTCATCGTCTCAAAACTGAATCGCCTTGGTTTGTCTCCGTGATTTTTTCCCTGGCTGAAATCTTACTTGTCATGTAGGAAGACCTTCGTTAAGGTTCTTGATGCCAAATCAGAGATCTTCGAAATATCGTCAGGTGTCCCGTGAGGCAGTCACTTGGGGCCTTTGATCTTCGTTTCATTCATCAACGACTTGTTTGACCACTCAAACAAACTACGATTCAACGAACACATCCATGTCGATCGCGAAAACTAATGCCATGTCTGGATTTTTACGTCGCAACTGCCGTTCTACGCATAGTTGTCCCATGTTACCTTTTGACGATTTTCACTTTTCTTCATAAAATGTTGTGTTTATACATAATCTTACGGAAAAAACACAAAAAAAACCTATAGTTTATTCCCAACTTTTAAAAAAACAACATCAATCTCAATTGTCCCATGTTGATATTCTATTCATAACTGTCCCACCATGTATTTTTTGGAGATCCTTATCGAATAAGTCGGTTCAAGTACAAGCATTTCATGTCACACTTTCAGCAGGCCTAATGCACTCTTTTCTGGTTTGGAAGAACGAACTAATTCTCAAACAAATAAGAACAAGTTTAACAGAACACGTGTTAGCTTGTTAGCGAATACCTAATGACAATGAGATTCATGATCTGCGAAGGTGTTGCAGATCACTCATTTCTTCATAAAACGATGTTTCTATGCATAATCTTTCGGAAAAACACAGAAAAAAAAACTGTTTGTTCCCAGTATATCAAAATACAACATCAAGTTCAATTGTCCCATGTTCTAGTCAGAACAGACCCACCATTAATTTTTAAACCCGTAATCAAGCTTGATTGATTCAGTGAGGGGATCTCATCACATTTCATTAAACAATAGTATAGTGCTTATAAAAAACCAGCTGTATTGCTAAATTGAAATGTTTAAAGCTTTAGGAAGACAAATATGCGAGAAAACTTTGATTGCGTTTTTCTCAGATGCTGATTTTGGAACATGGGACAACTATGCGTAGAACGGCACAACACTGCGCAGTTTGACGACGTTTATGCCTTAAAACATTGTATATTTCGTTGGTTCGTACTGTGCTTGAATATGGAGTACAAATTTGGGCTCCACATCATGTTGTTCACGTTCCACGAATTGAAGGTATTCTATTAAGATTCGTAAGATATACGTTACGACGGCTTCCATGGCCCCGACAACTTGCCTCGCTATCGAGTCGCCGTGACTTTCTACAGAGGATCTTCGTTTTCGACATCATTCGTAATAATATTGACTGCAGTAGGACAGGACATCAAATTTTATGCTCCAGCTCGCCAGCTACGCAATACTAGTCTTTTATGGATTCCAAGACACCGCCATAAGCAGGGCTGCGATAGCCCACTCGCCAGATGATGCAGACTTTTTAATGACGTGTGTAGAGATTTAAATTTTGACGTCAACAGAGTAGTTTTTGACGTGGGACTACGTCTAACCGGAGTATATGGGGAGTAAAATGAAAACCTAAACACAAAACATGCAGGAAAAAATGAAAGATTCCGAATGCTTATAACTCGAACATTTCTTACTGGATCGGAAAGATGTTTGCATCAATTGATAAGAAATATTTCTACGCTTCTATCGCAATTAATAAAATGTTATTTTTCATTAGATAAACAATTGAACAACTGTAAAATGTTAAGCGTTATCTAAACGCCCTAACTGCCTCATTTTGATTGGCCCAATCTACGGTTTCCCTAACACAGCCATCAAAACCAAGCAGCCTTGGGGAAATCGACATTGTAAATACATGAAAGTATGGGGGCTTTTGTTTTCACCGAAATGTGTTCCCTAACACAGACTTCAAAACCAAGCAGCGTTGGAGAGATCGGCATTGCAAATACATGAAAGTCGGGGGTGTTTTTGTTTCGACTGAAATGTGTTTCTCTAACACAGACTTCAAATCCATGGAGCGTGGGGAAATCAGCATTGCAAATACATGAAAGTCGGGGGTATTTTTGTTCCGACTGAAATGTGTTTCTCCAACACAGACTTTAGAACCAAGTCTGAGGAAATTGGCGTTACAAATTCGTGTAAGTCGGGGGTATTTTTGTTCCGACTGGAATGTGTTTGCCTAACACAGACTTCAAAACCAAGATGTCTGGGGAAATCGGCTCATCAAATAAATGCTGCTTTTGTTTGCCTTTGTGTAAGTGCCTGAAGTTCATCAAATCAAGCAAATTCGCTGTACGTACACTTGAGAGATGCAAACTTCAGAAGGAAACGTAAAATAAAATACTCGTTTGATAATTCTTCCGTTCACATATTTTGTCCTAGGCATCATACCAAACGTAAAAGGACTGTCTTTAAATTTACTTGTAACGAAGAACATAATCTAGCACAATGCATGAATTGACCTTATATGGAATCATACAATATTTTTACTCACAAAGCAAATATATTGAATTCAATTGAATTGTTTCATTCTATCAAAAATTTAATCAATACAAACGAATGATTGCTACGCTAAGGCTGTCCCACGTCAACCTTGCGATTATATTATAGATATAACCCACCCATTTTTTTGTAGTATTTGATTCGATCAAATCGAAGGCTTTTGATCAGAATGGGCAAATATACACGACTAGATTATTTTACAACATAACAACGCATGAGAACACACGTTCAAGAATATGTCAAGAAGAGATAACAAGCTGGGAAAGTCTACCTCACTTGCCATATTCTCCTAGGCATTGTTTTCTCAAATTACTATTTGTTCGTCACATTTCTTCAAACTGCGGTTCCGATCTTCTGATGAAATAAAAAAAAATGGCTTGATAAATGAATTATTTAAAAGCAATCAGACATCTACCAGTGTGGGATACGTGTGTTGTCTTAAAGATGGACCAAGGTTGTGGCTTCCTATGGAGCATACTTTGACTAAAGTAACAGTTAGTTTTATGTGTCAAACAAATGCCTTTTATATAAAAAAAAACTTGTTCAGCCAAAAGATGTTGTCAAATATATCAATTGTAATGTTATGGAAGAGGAACAGTTCATTCAATCCGAAGACAAACTCCTAAGAGATGTGACCGTGGTTGAGAAGTTCTTCAAACTGAACTTTTCAACCACGGTCATATCTCATAGGAGTTTGTCTAAATATAAAAAAACCAAAGTCGCAGAAGCCAAACGACATGATGCACGTAGTCGCATAATGCTGTGTACGTTGCCCACCGTACAATAGTACAAAGTGGATTTTGGTGTAAAACATGCTGCGAACGCAGGATGGAAATCGTGTTAAAGTACTATCGGGTAAAACATCCACCCCACGCCAGGCGTCTGCCTTTCTGTTGTCAATAAGAGAGTGCATTTGTCTTCAGCCTATTCTATTCCTCCGAATGCTAAACAACACGAGGATGGGTTTGAAATGGCTTTTGGTTCGTACAAACTAGCTGGGTTGGAAAGATCATTGCAATGTTTTTTGAACCGAAGTTGATTAAAATATGCATCATTCATGATATTTACTTGCGTCTTAGCTCCTCGAGGGGAATCGCTCTCCCTCTGTTTTCAATGCGAAGCTCAAGTACTTCATCCGCACCGAAAGGAATGAATGTGCAGAGAGTTTCCTTCGCTCCATTTGTTCCACATTCCTAGCCACCCCCACCCACCACGCCGGGTGTCTGTGCTAATAGGTCGAATGGAGAAACGCAGGGGAAGGCTGCCTTTTCTCTTTCTCGTTTGTTTTTCCATCGTTTCGTCCCTTGGCACTTAAGAGAGAAGCGAGTGATATTTTGATGATTATTTGCTGAAAATTATAGGGTTAAACTTAGCCAGCGCTTCCCAATGGGGTATGTAGATATTTCGTTGATTCGGGAGCCCCATTCGAAAAGGGAAGGAAAATCGCTGTGTGCATTCAAAAGCATCATCACGGAACGTGTTTTGAATGCAAAGTACCCACATACACATTGTAGCATGAGCTAACGCTCTCGGAGGAACAACGGTGCAATGATGAGATTCGAATTCGTAATGGCTCCGGTGTGTTTTTATGTTTGTCAAATGATGTAAAGGGTTGAACACTGAAGAGGGCTCTCAAGCCGGAATTCATACGTCAGTTATCCCAAGCCAACGGCAAAAGTGGTGCGAAAATGGGAATCCGAATGCACAATGACACCAAGGAACAAACAAAATCGATATACTGCACCTTCGGATGGTGGAGTCAACCATACAGGATTCCCGTAAATGACAGATCTGCAATGCGTTGGTTTGGCTCTAGACGGGTTGTGTTTGCATACGACGAATCGGAACTTATTTTTGTGTAACCTTCATCAAATATTAAGCATCCTCGAATGACACAATGAAAGGAAGCAATTTGAATCTGCTCGGAGGCAGTCTTCCCAATTGTTATTCAGTTTACGTGAATTTAGAACGCCCCAGAATGATTTTGACGCCGAAATGCATGAACCGAGCAAATATTACGAGATTCGATATCCTTCGCTAGAGCATATTGCTATGGCGAGAAAGAAGTGAGTCATTGGTATTGCTGCGGGTATGACCTCATTTGTGTCCCACTGTATGTATATTTATGTATATCAGTTTCTCCTTGAACCGATATAAACAATGTAAACTTAATACACATTGTTACACTTTCCGTCCAATTTTCACCCAGCACGTGGGGCAGAAATAATTGACTTGTTGTTTTTCAATCGAGATGTGTTTTCCATCGATTTTGTTTATGATGCACACTGATCGGCTCATCTAACAATACGACCTTGCGATGCTCCAGCGAACGGAAAAGCTCCCCGTAGTGCCACTGAGATCAAATTCAACCAATTTATTTTTATTTTTCGCATCCCTTTCACGGCTGCGTATGTTTAGTCGTGCGGGGATGCTGCGCGTGTTTTTTTTTCTTCTTCTCCCCTTCCGTTGAGTTATCTTACTCACTTACTTGCCTCAGAAGTGGTTCGTGAAAGGGGAGAAGAGCCCCATCTTTTCGGTAGCAAGCAGTATGATTTATGAAACTGATATTTTATCACAAACAAGACGGCTGAAACGAACCTCATTCATTCGACAACGACTAAGGGTAGGAAATAAAAATCTTATTATATCTTCATTAAAATGAATCAAAGCACAATTTTGCGGTTTCCTGTGTAATTGGAGACCGTCGGGAAGCTTTGCAAACGGGGTGTGAATAGCGGTCGACAAATTGAGTAAGCCGTTTGGGGTATGAGGTTCATTTATTTAGAATATTCTCGCTGTGATACATATTTTATCTTCTAGATCAAGTATACAAGCAGCCATTCCATGCCAAACCGATATAGTGGTTTTAAGATTTTCGTGAAAAGTGATAGTTTTGTTCCTTATCGCAAAATATTAGATTAGAGACTTTTTTATTTCTTTATTAGGGTACCTATTTCCATTTTAGGGTGGTCCGAAATTTTGATTTTGTATTCGCTATTGACCAATTTCATGTCAATTCGACTTAGGAGTTGGTAGCATCATCTCACATAGTAGTGAAACATTGTGTGCGAAGACATTAATGATTAAACAGCTTTGCATACCCGAAACTTAAAAAAAAATTAGACTACTTTTTGAAAGGGGCCAAAATTTTATTCTTAATTTTTAACAAAAATTTGTAACTGAAAAACTATAAAACAAAAAAAATCTGATCAAAGGATTTAATGTAGGAAATTGTTTCAATTTTAATGAAAAAATACCAAAATATTAGGCTGTCAAAAAAGTCCTGCGGTATTTCCGCGAGGTGTCGTTGTAAGCGCGTAGTTCTAGTTGTATTCATTGTATCGAGTCATACTATAGCTTGTTGGAAAGGTATTTTTACGCGCTATAATATAGTCCTTGACAGTGTTTTGTTTGGTTAAGTCGTTCGTGAGTTATAAAGGGTGTGTCACATCAAATTGCATCACGGAAAAAACGCTGTAGAAATTTAATTTTTAGGAATTATATCTTCAGCTTTCGCTTATAATCATTTAAGAGTGTATAGATCACGTTGGCCATGCTTCACTGTTAATTTTTCGTAAATTTGGAAAAATGTCGTCGAACGAAAAAGAGCGTCGTGAATTAATTCTGTACACTCATTTCGAGAATCCGGAGTTGTCACATCGGGACATCGGTAAGATGCTGGGAATCGTCCAATCCACGGTCAGCAGAGTACTAAAACGATACTTCGAGAACCTAACCATCGACCGGAAGGTGAAGAACGGCAAAAATGGATGCTCCGTCAGTGAAAAAGATCACAAGCGCGTAGTTAAGCAGTTTAGACGTGATCCGAGAAGTTCGGTCCGGGATGTCGCCAATAAGCTGAATTTGTCAAGTTCATTCGTCCAGCGGACCAAGCAGCGGGAGGGCCTGCGTACATACAAGGTTCAGAAGGCTCCTAACCGCGACGAAAGGCAAAACATGATGGGGAAGACGCGAGCCCGGAAGCTGTACACCGAAATGCTGACGAAGCCGCATTGCCTGGTAATGGACAACGAAACCTACGTCAAAGCGGACTTTCGTCAGCTGCCGGGCCTGTTGTTCTTCTCCGCAGAGGACAAATTCAGCGTTCCGGAGGAGATTCGCAAGCAGAAACTATCCAAGTTTGCCAAAAAGTACATGGTGTGGCAAGCGATCTGCTCTTGCGGAAAGCGGAGCGCCCCCTTCGTGATGACCGGCACGGTAAACGGGCAGGTTTAACTTAAGGAGTGCCTACAGAAGCGCTTACTACCACTATTGAAGCAGCACGAGGGCCCGACCATCTTCGGGCCGGATCTCGCTTCGTGCCACTATTCAAAGGACGTGTTGGAGTGGTACGAAGCCAACGGGGTCACCTTCGTGCCAAAGGAAATGAACCCGCCCAACGCGCCGGAGCTTCGCCCAATAGAGAAATATTGGGCGATTATGAAGCAGGTCCTCCGGAAGAACCCAAAAGTTGTCAAATCGGAGGCGGACTTCAAGAGAAAATGGATTTCTGTTCAAAAAAACTACAACCTGACGTTGTACAGAACCTTATGGACGGTGTAAAGAGGAAGGTGCGAGCATACGGGCTTGGGCTCGAAGTATGAATAAAAAAAAAATGCCAAAAGTTGTTTAATAGTTTTTATTTTACTGTCTAAAATTTTCAAAAGGATCGGTCTACTGGGCGAATTTCTACAGCGTTTTTTCCGTGATGCAATTTGATGTGACACACCCTTTAGTGTCGCAAATATGGAGCAAAATAAAGAGAAAATCCGACATATTTTACAGTACTACTATGACAAAGGCAAAAATGCATCTCAAGCTGCCAATAAAATTTGTGCAGTTTATGGACCCGATACAGTTTCCATTTCCACCGCACAACGATGGTTTCAACGTTTTCGTTCTGGTGTAGAGGTCGTCGAAGATGCGCCACGCTCCGGAAGGTCTGTCGTCGAAAATTGCGACAAAATCGCTGAATTAGCTGAGAAAGACCGGCATAGTAGCAGCCGTAGCATCGGCTGCTGGGGATAAGTCATCAAACCGTTATTAACCATTTGAAGAAGCTTGGATTCACAAAGAAGCTCGATGTATGGGTGCCACACACGTTGACGCAAAAAAAACATCTTTGACCGTATCGACGCATGTGAATCGCAACAAAATCGACCCGTTTCTGAAGCGGATGGTGACTGGCGATGAAAAGTGGGTCACTTACGACAACGTGAAGCGCAAACGGTCGTGGTCGAAGCCCGCTGAAGCGGCTCAGACGATGGCCAAGCCCTCATTAACGGCCAGGAAGGTTCTGCTGTGTGTTTGGTGGGATTGTCAAGGAATAATCTATTATGAGCTGCTTCCCTATGGCCAAACGCTCAATTCGGACCTGTACTGCCAACAACCGCTTGAAGGTAGCACTCATGAAGAAGAGGCCATCTTTGATAAACAGAGGCCGCATTGTCTTCCATCAGGACAACGCCAGGCCACACACTTCTTTGGTGACGCGCCAGAAGCTCCGGGAGCTCGGATGGGAGGTTCTTTTGCATCCGCCGTATAGTCCAGACCTTGCACCAAGTGACTACCACCTGTTTTTGTCCATGGCGAACGAGCTAGGTAGTCAGAAGTTAGCCACAAAAGAGGCCTGTGAAAATTGGCTATCCGAGTTTTTTGCCAATAAGGAAGCAAGTTTCTATAACAGGGGTATTAGTCATCGAACAAAACGGCGCATATTTGACTTAAAACAGATGATTGTAACTAATTTTATGAACAAATGAAAATTCAAAAAAAATACCGCAGGACTTTTTTGACAGCCTAATGTTTATAAAATGACACTGAAAATCAAATATATTAAACATTTAAATTCATTTTTTTCTGAAACCTTCTTTTATTTATACTTAAAAAAAATAAAATAAATGGTTCATACAATTCCCAACAAGTCACCAATACATCGGTAAATGGACACTTTTACAGGAAAAAAGTTTTTCTTACAACAACTTTTTCATGTTTACTTTGAAAAAAATTAGCATTAGCATTAGCATTAGCATTAGTATTGAGCAAGTCGCACAATATCGTAGGTGGTAAGAATTCAGAACGGTTATGTTTACTTTGAAAAAAATACAACTAATTTTAATTTTGTTTAAGATCAAGATAGCGGTAAAATGTATTCAATAAGGTTTAAGATTCAATTGAAGTGTGAACTTTTGTCTATGACGTCAACTTTCTACCTTTTATAGATTTATATTTTTTTCGAGACGAGATTCCGCCACAGACACTTCATAAAATCTTCTCATCTTTTAACATCAACAGATTATTAAAATCCTAATGATGAGAAAAAAATATACAATACATCCTTATATTCAACAGCCATATAACTTGTTCTAGTATATCAGCCATTCCATGCCAAACCGATATAGATTTCCATGAAAAGGGGTAGTTTTGTTCTTTTTGACAAAACATTAGATCCGGATTTTTTCATTATTTTCATTAGGGTGACTATTTCCATTTTAGGGTGTTCCGCAAAATCAACATTTTCCACTTTTTCTAAAAATGTTGGACCACTGAACAGATTAAGACGAGCGACATATGAAATTGAAGCCAATGAGCTAGCTTCTATTTAAAAATGTTGAGCTTGCCGAAAAATGGATTTTATTTTCGTAATTATTGATTGTAGTCGTTATGGATTGCTTTCTTGGCTTTGGACTAGAGGGCGCTATATTTTTTATATTTTTTCTTGAAAGCTGAGGATTTTTTACATAATATATCTCGATATCAGAGATGCTATTTTTTTTCGTTTTTGAATTATTATTTTGCAAATTTAACATGTTTTAACCCTTAAATGCATGATGATGTATATGTACATCAGTGTTTTCTTCCATACATAATTTCTAAACAGTATTCTTTACTTTTAATAGGTGCTAAAAATACCTATCTTAGTTTTTGAACGCAAACTTTCATGATATGGCAGTTCACTTTTTTAACTGTCAAAATTTGACAGCTTGGCGCAACACTTTCAAATACACACTTTGTATTTAAGAAGGAAAGGAAAAATCGTGCATTTAAGGGTGAAGTTTGCGGTCAATATTTCTATGTGACTAGACTAGACCCATGCGACTAGAATCCAATCTTCCCACAAATGTGATATATGTTTTTCAAAGAAGATTTAATATGTCGATCATCTAAATCGGTTCGGTAGTTTGAAAGTTATGAATTCTAGAAAAAAGTCACTTTTGGGAAAAAGTGGACGCAATTGATTTTTCGGAACACCCTAAAATGGAAATGGGCGCCCTAATAAAAAAATTTAAAAAATACGGGTTCAATGTTTTGCGTTAAAAAACAAAAATATCACCTTTGACAAAAATCTGAGAACCACTATATCGGTTTGACAAGGAATGGCTGATGTACTAATCTTATCTAATGGAGCACTTCACGAATATTTTTTTTAATAATACAACGAGACAAATGAATGTAAAAAACACTATAACAAATACTACTTCATTGTGGCCGTAATTTGTGCGGAATGTAGTAATCCGCAAAAAATCGTACGAACGGAGGGTTCGACGACGAATAGTCAAGTCAAACTTGTTCAACTAAGCAGGGCAATTGATGTGCGATGGTAGAACGTCAGATACAAAGCAAGCCTTGGAAACATTTGTTCGGCTCAAAAGAAGATCCAGATCGATTAGCTGACATCGATCCCCATATCTTGGGAGATTGAAAGGATCGTTCCAAAGCAGTCGTCTAAGTGCAAAGCGAATAAACTTGCGTTGGATTGCCTCCACTTGTTGTATACCATTTTGGTAATATGGTGCACATACAACTGCTGCATACTTCAGTGAGGATCGAACCAACAGGCAATATGGAACTTTCAGGCAGTGAACATCACTAAATTGTTTTGCTGTACGAAAATTAGAGCCAAATGAACATATGGTTAAAGGATACGATACAAACAATGTGTAGATTTTTATACGTATCGTATGATTCGACGTGATCAGGACAAAGTCATTCTACGATGTCGTGAACAATGTCAACAATGCATGATCGACATGCAAAGGTAGATAGCGAACGACTACGATTCATTCGACAGAATCAACAGAAGCAGCGTGAAGAAGAATACATTCACTTGCGAGATGCTATCATGAGCAAAACCGACACAGCCTTTGCTATTGTCAGGTCGAAACGCATGCATTGTCATGACATTACAGCACGTATATTCAAACAAAAAATGAAGTCTTTAATGTGATCCATTGACACATTACACGTATTCGGTGCCAGACATTGCTAGATGTATGAGATTGAATGGCAAAAGCGAGGATTACCTCATACGCACATTTTTACTTTGGTTAGTCGACAAAATACGCTCTGAAGGAATCGGTAGCGTTATTTCCTCTGAAATTCTAGATCCGTCTACTTGTCACCTTCTTTCAAAAATGACTTTTTTTTATAAATTCTATTTTATAAATTTAAAAAAAATATCTTTTTAAAATTTTTTTCTGGAAAGCTGAAACTTTGAAACTTCATATCTCAAAAACGAAAAAAAAAAATAGCATCTCTTATATTGAGATATGTTATGTAAATAATCCCCAGCTTTCAAGGAAAAATATAAAAAATATAGTGCCCTTTAGTCCAAAGCCATGAAAACAACAAAAAACAACTACAATCAATAAAAGACGGGTGGGTAATGTCGGGGACATAACCGGAGTGACGTAGGACTATACAAAGGGGACAGCTTTTGTTAAATATATATTTTAAATATATTGTTTTATTTTCTTCTCCTACGTGAATACCTACCTATCTACCTGAAAAATGGATTAGTTTACTGGTTACTCTTTATGAATATGTTGATGGTTCTGAAAAGAACCTTTGGTGTTGTGTTTTTGTTATCACTCGATATTCCCATCTCGTTCGGTTAAACCATCCTGTTTAGCTTTTGCGTTTGCCACTCGCCACAGCTTTCACAGTTGGAAAATTTCTTCCCATCCAGCTTGTGACATGTTGTTCAGTAAATTACATTTAATGCGACATGCCGGAGAAACACTTTGCCACTCACTGAAACTAATTGTTGCCTTGATGAGCGCCGAACCGAAGCTGCTCTGTTCTTGATGCGGGTTTTCTGATTGTCGTGAGATGCTTTGCAAGCCAACTCGAGCACTCCGACGACCGAAACTCTATAATCGCTGTTAGGTATACTGGTGCTCCGGCACCAATCCGTTCGGCCTAGTTACCCTTGCGGAGCAATCAGTGAATGCGACCAACAGGGAACTGGAGACCTGCACGGTTCGAGTGAGACTTTGCCTTTCCCTTCTTCTTCTTTCTTTGTTTTTAAGAGGCTTGGGTGCCTTTCCCTTAACTTGTCCTCCTTTATTACGTCCACGATGCCGATGCCGTACAACCACACGGGTTTACGGTTTGAAAGAAAATAAGATATTTTTTTGGGGACCGCGTGTTTTATACTCTAGCGGTACACACTCACAGGATAGAGACAAATCGGCAGACTCAGCCAGAGGGGCGAGTTCAACGAGACGAATGAATGAGCGTTAAAAGGGAGCGATGGCAAAAAAATACATTCATTACGATTTGTTCGCTCGTTGGATTCACATGCAGGCTAAAAAGGGTCCTTTTCAGGATCACAAAATTATCTTCAATCTAAAGAGTTTATTGTTTTGTTATCACTCGATATCCCCATCTTGTTCGGCTAAACCTTTCTGTTTAGCGATTGCATTTACCACTCGCCACAGCTTTCACAGTTGGAAGATTTCTTCCCATCCAGCATGTGACATATTTTACAGTAAATTACATTCAATGGCACGTCGCATTATCACCACTCAGTATCGGATTGGAGGTAATTTTAACCTGTAATTGAACATTTGCGATGACAGTGGTACAGTGTCGACTTTCAATGTGGGGTCATAATTCGAACCCCGAACTCTATGGTTACAAAAATGTCCAACTAAATGTCGAGATAAGTGTAAATTACTGTACTTTCAATCTAGAAGCAATTTAAGAATTGGTGAAAATCAATAAGCTCAGAACAACTGCCAAATTCACATACTCATCATATCCTGGCAAACAAATTATGAACAAATCAATTTGTGTTTTATTATTATTTTGGATATTGTTTTAGAAAGCATTGAACTGTATTTCCTAAACTCTTTGTTGGAAGGTTTAATGGTCCTGAAAAGCGCCTTGTTTTATGGAATGGTTCCAATTTAGAAAACTTAGTACTCGCGGTTTTGAAAAAAAACCATTTCGAACGCCCTCGATGCCGCCTTGTTCTGGATTTGCCACCAAAGCAGTTTGTATAAAGAACAAACTTTTTTCTTCTGCTACCTGATGCCGTTTTGCGATTGCGTTTGCCACTCGCCACTCGCTGCAACTGCCTGTTGTCTAGATGTCCACCGAACCGAATGTGGTCTGTTCCGAATGCGGGTTTTCTTATCGTCGCGAGCAGCTTTGCCAGCTAACTCGATCTACGTCAAAAGTTGAAAGAAATGATTTTTCGGACCACCCTAAAATGGAAACGGTCACTCTAACGAAAAAAAAATTAAAAATGCGGATCTAATATTTTGCAATAAATAACAAAACTACCACTTTTCATGGGAATCTGAGAACCACTATATCGGTTTGGCATGGAATTGCTGTAGGGATGCATTCTTGCATTGCATTCTTTCTTCCAACTTCGTATGACTTCTGTATATGATGGGGTGACGAACTTCTTAAGCGAGTGTCTTTCGGGCCGCGGCAACATGGGCAATTGAACAGCGAAAAATGATATCAATGCTAGGAGGATGGCAGCGATTATCATGCGAGGACTTATTGTGATCATCATTACATCGCATCACATAAATGGAATGAAATGAAATATTAATAATCTTTATGACTCATATTCATAATTCTCAATGAACCAATTCCTTCTATGATAGATTGAGCAGTAGAACAAATACGACTTGATTGTGATAGTCTGCAAACGAGATTTTTTTCACTGAAAAAGCTACTGCTCACGATGCTTTAGAATAGACGGATTTCACGCCAACTCGTATAGGAGTTGACAGCACCATATCAGATTGCAGTGAAACGTTTTGGGTGTGAAGATATTGGTCATTTAAGCAACTTTGCATACTTGAAATATTCCAAAAATAATTAGACTACTTTTTAAAAAGGGCCAAAGTTTTTTTTTATTTTTTTTTCAAAAATTTATATCTTAAAAAATATAAGACTTACAATATTTTAGTCAAAGAAGAAAGGAAATCGTTCAAATTTTCATAAAAAAATATTTTAAAATTTATTGTTTTTAATTTACACTAAAAATTTTTTTTCCAAAAACTAAAATATAATTTTCTCAAAAACGTATTTTATTAGAATTCTCAAAAAAATTGTGAGAATAGCCCGTACAATTATCAACAAGTCGTCCATATATCCAAAGATAGGCACTTTTACAGGAAAAAAGTTTTTCTAACAACAACTTTTTCATGTTTAAACATTATAGGAGGTTGTGTCCAAGATACGACCGCATTGTTGACGTAGAACTACGTTGTTATTTTATATAAGTCGCTTATTTATACCTTCGGATATTATTCTATAATGCTGTGAAATTTTAGAAACAACTGCTTAGTAGAATAATCTCTGAAATGGTTTTTTCATTGTAAAATCAGTTGAAGATAATTGATTGATGATTCATTCTTGCCCTCGCAAAACAGTACACTAGCTGATCGTATGTCGCAATTTATTTCATGTCAATGTATTGAAAATTCACCTCGAACGCTATTCTGGTGGCCTTTTTCGAAATTGACATGGACTCGGCTACATTTGATTATATACATGTTGCACCTGCACCATTATTCCACATCTTATAACTACATCAACGTGTCTTTGGCACCGCATGGAAACAACAACAATGACAACACTTGCAAGTATCAAATATCATGCTACATGTTATTTAGTATTGCCTCAAAGGAATCGCACCTCTAGGCATCGTTCGTACAACGTAAACCAAGCGCCAAACAAGCGTCAAACAAGCGTTTGCCATAGCATGCATACAGAGCCATACATTGGTGGCTTGAAACTACTAGGAATATAAAACACTTCTCATCATTTTGCGCTATTATCTAAAGAAACGCTTCTGTTAATATTACTGGCCACGAAAAAAGTTGTATTACTTTCTCATGCTCGAGAGAAGCGCTTCTGTCACCCTTAGTGGAGGAAGTTTTGCTACTGGCAAGCGAAACCTTATCACATACAAAATTCCAGAACGACATTTACTTTCTTGGTGACTAAACAAGCGAAATAAAATCTTTTTGTTAATAACAACCTCGAAAACAGTCCGCGAACCCAAATAACTTATAACATTTCAGTGAGACATTCAAGATGCTTGGTATTCCCCAAATATTTTTTTGACGCACAACCTTAACGCCTGCTTCGCCATAACGTCAGTTTAATGCATTGATGCATTCTCAAAGACACCAACGAAGCCCTTATGATGACGGAAAACAAACAATGTTGACTGCTTGGAAAAAGACTGAACTATGTTACACAGCTTATACTCTGCTGTAACACCCATCGATGCGAATTCGCTGATGAGTTTGTCAAGAGCGACCGCCTTCACCACCAGCGGGGGGAGCTTGATTTAGGTTGCTGCCTGAGTAACGGAGTTGACATTTTCGACCGACGCGCCGAAATCGCCTACGTCGCTGTTGTTCGATGCGGTGTCACACTCGCAAAGGCTCGGTTCAATGCGAGCGCTTTTCACTGCACCAACATCGCGTGCAGCATTAGATGACGCTTGCCTCGAAATTTTATTGCCTCTGGCAATGCGTTCGTTTTTTGCAGGGCTTGATCCCGCCTTCCTCTTCTTCTTGTTCATCACACACTACGCGAAGCGTCCAATTTATGACGCGGAAAGAAAAACACACGATACGAATAACGCGAAAAACGAACAGAAAAACCAAACGACGATATCCAAGTTGGATTACCACTGGTGGGGTCCAATCTTAGATCGAAGCGCAGCGAAAGCAAAGTGAACTGGATTGCTCAACAGTCCGATGCCGAATGAACGTTTGCCTTCTTCTTCTTCTTCTTAAATGCAGTTTTATTTACATTCGTTTTGATACATATACAATGTTTTTACAAACTAAGTGAGACCTTGTGGTTTTCATCTTCATTTAGATTATATACTACTAAGTAGTGAATTTGAAAATAAAGTTATAAAATAAATTTGTTTGTCAAATGTTCAGACATTTAGTGTTTCAAAGTATTAATTATTAATAAAAGAGCTACCTACTTAACCTAACTTAACCTACTATTTACAAATTTGTATTTACAAATTTTGTATTATTACATGTTCAGAGGTTGAGCACCTCTCTCGATATTTCTGGATATAGCGTGTAAATTTTACCTCTAGGGTATCCAGGGAGGCCCTCTCATGCACCTCACTTGTTCGTCCAGGGTGGCAGATCCAAAATCATTTTTAAGATCTAATTTTGAACGCGCTGGAGCCTCAATCTGTGTGTTGCAGCGCAGCTCTTCCAAACGGGGACCGCGTATTCAATCATTGGGTAGATTACCTGTTTGTAGACAGCCAACTGATTCTTCAAGTTTAGTTTTGAATTTCTGCATATAAGAGGATACAGAGACCGGATGAGTATGTTGCAGTTATTCATTATTTTATTAACATGAGACCTGAAGATCAGTTGCCTGTCCAATGTAAGTCCTAGGTAAACTACATCTTCAGACCACTGAATGATGGAGTCGCCAAGCCGAATTCTACAATCATCAGCCGGGACAAGTTTTGGCGATTTTGAATGTGGATACAATATAGCCTGGGTCTTCGCCACATTAACAACAATTTTTCCAACTCGTGAAGTAATCAGCTAAAGCATCCAGGCCTCTTTGCAGCTTACGGATGAGTGCATGTAAAACACGACCTTCGTACATGATAGCAGTATCATCCGCGAATTGAGACAAGACACCACCACCTGGAAGAGGTGGGATGTCCGATGTATATATATATTGTACAGAATAGGCCCAAGGATGCTTCCTTGAGGCACTCCTGCGGGGATATCGAAGGTTTGAGAAAAAGTGTTATGCAGATACACCTGGAATACTCTGTTGGAAAGGTAGCTTCGAACGATTTTTATTAGGTACATTGGAAAATTGTGTTGATGTAGCTTGTACACCAGACCATCGTGCCACACATTGTCAAATGCTTTTTCAATGGGCATATTCGTCAGAAAGACATCCAGAATGGAATGAACTCCAGATTTAGAAATCCTGGTTGGGCTATCTGGTGCCATGATATTGTAGTATCCGGTTTCCAAATCTTCCGCAAGAATGATTCCGTTCCGGTTTCGTCTTAAGTTGCCCCACATCTCATGCCGAGCATTCAGATCACCTGCGATAATATAGTTTGCCCGCCGCCGAGTTAGTTAGTTAGTCGTTTCATAGCAGAGTGGCTGTACCATCCCTCATGTTCACTTGCTTAGGGCAGTACGCCGCGACGATGGTGATTGACCCAAGCGATGTGCGAATCTCTATACCGATGGTTTCTATAATTTTCAGATGGATGCTCGGCTGCAGGCGACAGTCGATATTACGTCTCACAGCAACAGCCACACCTCCTCTATCTGCACTGGTTCTATCAAGTCTCACGAGCCGAAAATCCGGAAGATGGATGCTAATTTCCGGTTTGAGATGTGTCTCTTTAATGACTGCAACATCAATCTCCCTATTGTTGAGAAAGTCAAGTAGCTCGATGTTCTTACTCCTCAGCGAGCAAGCGTTCCAGTTTACAATACTGACAGCTTCACGGAACATATTTGTTGATCAAAGAATTTGCTGCTTGTAGCTGTTTTGTTTTTGTTTTGCAGGTGCGCATTATAGTTATAACCTCTGTGACGAGCATTAGTAACTCCTGCGTAGTAAACACAGAGCTGTCGGAGGATGTGCCAGACGTAACAGCTGCGTATGATAATCGTGGGGCGGAGAGCCATGGTATGAAAGTTTGCCTCAGCGAGATCCACTGTTTATACTCTAGGCAAGTATTCCCCTTCCTTCTTCTACTTTTCTTTTTCTTTGTTCACGGAGACTTTGAATCCTACGATTTCCCCTTCGTTGATCGTCGATAAGTTGCCCGTTATTGACAGCTCTGTTCGGGAAACCACACAAATGAACAGAACAAATGTATGGGAAAATGGGAACGCTTAAAGTTTCCATGAATTTTAACCATTTACAAACCAAGAGATTCAAGTTCGGCTCCTTTAAACCTATGTAACTGAGCCTGTAAAAATAAACGATTTAAATAAAAAAAAAACCAAGAGATTCTAATATATAGCAAATTGAACAAATCTAAGGGAATTTCCGATTCGTTTAGTATGTAAATCGCCAAAATCCGTTCGCGGCAAAAATATTTATTAACGTTAACTTTATTTCATAAAAACGTGACCTGTTTTCTGATTTGGCACCCTTAATGAAAGACGTAGTTCTACGTCAAAAAAATACACAACGAATCCTAATTTTGTTTGAAGTCAAGATATCGATATAGTTTGTTCGACAAAGTTTTAGATAATTTTAAAATATGAACTTTTGTCGGAGACTTTTGTGAAATTTTCAACATTTGAACGATGCTGTTAAATGCACACAATACTTTACACGTCACACGTCACTTTATACGTCACCTGTCACAAGTCATCCACGGAAGAAACTGATGCCAATGATGCAGTTGACGGTACTGTACATTATTCAAATTTATTGAAAGAAAAATAAGATAAAAAAGAATGAATACAAATAATTAACAAAAAATAACCGTACATATATCTTATCATTGACGTTTGAATCTTTGAATTTGCTACCTATGCGAACATCCCCAATTCATAAACAAAAATGAAATGTGCTTGCATCACACTTATCAACTAGATATTGTTTTTACCTTCTATATCTTGAACCACTAGTTTTCCACTTGTTGAAGGCTGCGTAGGGTCGACGAATGAGAATATTATTTAGTTCATTTCCAACTGCTGTGATTCTCTCGGTGGACATCTATTGTGAACCACAACGGCACGACATGATTCACAAATCCGAATATTTTCATCCAGATGGTGATTATATCCCATAGAATATATTTTTTTAATCAATTCCGGCGTTAAGAAACGTAGCTTGTTTCTATTACACTTGGAATTCGAAATACCAGCACGACAATAGAGCGTATTGAACTTATTCATCTCGACAGAGCTGTGAGGAACCAGTATCTAGCTATCTTCACTAGGTTGAATAGTGCACAATACTAGCACATGAAATATTATCGTCGTCAGCAGCTATTTGGATGAAGTGTGCATGCACGGTCATCCCCAATTATAAAAAAATATGCGGTGCTATCAAAAATTTTTGAAAAAAATTATAATTTTTCTGGAGTTCTCAAAGAAAAATGCCATATATTGAAGAAATTATTAATGATAGAAAGTTAAAGTCTTCGACAAAAGTTCATATTTTAATATTATTTAAAACTTTGTCGAACACACTACATCGATATCGTGAGTTCAAACAAAATTAGGATTCGTTGTTTTATTTTTCAAAAAAAAACATGGAAAAGTTGTTGTGAGGAAAACTTTTTTTCTGTAAAAGTGCCCATCTTCGGATGTATGGACGACTTGTTGATAATTGTACGGGCTATTCACATATTTTTTTGAGAATTAAAAAAAAATACATTTTTGAGAAAATTGAATTTTAGTTTTTTGAAAAAAAATTTTTTAGTGTAAATTTAAAACTATAAATTTTTAAATATTTTTTTATGAAAATTTGAACGATTTCCTATAATTTCTTCTTTGACCAAAATATTGTAAGTCTTATAGTTTTTAAGATATAATTTTTTGAAAAAAAAATTAAAAAAAAGCTTTGGCCCTTTTTAAAAAGTTGTCTAATTATTTTTGGAATATTTGAAGTATGCAAAGTTGCTTAAATGACCAATATCTTTACACCCAAAACGTTTCACTGCAATCTGAAATGGTGCTGCAAATGACCAGTTGAGTTGGCGTGAAATCCGTCAATAAGACTAATAATAAGAATATGAGGGGTGCCTCCGTAGCCACATTGGTTGCGCGTTCGCTTAGTAAGCGATCGATCGTGAGTTCGAAACTCAGGGCCCTCATTGACCATCTTTGTGTTGTTACAGAATAACTACGTCCACGCAACAATCATCAGCGATGGAGATATCGATCCACGGTCGAAATATGATCGATTCATCCATACAACTGCTCTGCTCTGCAAGACACATCGGGCTGCTGTTCTATAAATAACTCAACAATGATCAATCAACTGTCTCCGCTGTCCGGTCTAACTGGATAATGGAAGAACAGATAGAAAACTCTTACGCCTAAATGGCTGCTACTGTGTAAATGTGTACTATATGGAAGTGTATAGAAGGGAATACTCTAACGCCGAAAAATGGCAACTGTGTAATGTGCTAATTATAGATATGATAAATATGTGACATGTACACGATTAAAATTCGGCTCTGTTACAGCTAAAATGCCAATGAGCCTAAAATAAATAAAAGGGACAAAAAAAAAAGAATATGACAATGGAAAGAAATCACAATACCATAGACATCCATTAAAAATAAAGCAACTTCATGATTTCACGTGTATTTTACCTCAAAATATCTCGAAATCGTAAGTATTTTCAACTAGTTTTTTTGTTCTTCCCCATAAACTTCATATTCAATGTAATCAATGACGATACAATTTTTTTTGTATACCGATCCACATATATCTTCATCATTCCACCCTGTTATGTGTCACACTGATATTCATTAATCATTTTCACATTTCCACTCAGTTAGACGTTTACTTTTTTGTTCGTTACAAACCGTTTGACGGTTATGAGTACATATAACAAACGGCTCTTTCCAGGGCTGCAAATTGGAGTCCTGCGTCGAACTTCCGTCCGTGCCCCCAGGCTCAGACCCTTCTACTTTTATTTTCATGAAATCGATGATTACATCTATTGTATTGTATCTATTTGTAGAATAATCCAATTTCGCATAAAAAAGAGAAATTGAAAAATTGAGAAATGGCACAAAAATTTGAATTTTCAATGGTAATATTATTTGTCGTGGTACATCATAGTAAGAAGCACTTTGAGTATTTTTCCATGTTCTCATTTCCAAACTAATGAGTATGGAGTGAAAATAAGAAAAAAAAATCGTGTATAATCATAGCTCTTATAGTGAATCCTATAGGAATTCAGCAAAATTACCTTATTTTCTAATTTGGTACCCTATACCATGTTTTCCATTGCGCTTGTGATAAGGTTTGGGGCTAATTATAAGCTAATTATTAATTATAAGTAAATTCATGGAAGCTCATGAACATGACGGTATAATACGACAAACATATTAAAAGAGCCTATTTATCAAGAAAAAAACAATAATTTAGAAATATTTTTTGAAATATCTCGACAATGGCTGCATTTATAAGGAGATTGGTAAAGAGCTTTTTTATTTTAAACCACATCAGGATTAATAATTTGCTGCTAAAATTGATTGTCAACATACGAAAATGCGATGTTTCGAAAATTCATAAAAATTCGATGTTCCACAAAGTTCGTCAAAAATAGTTTTAAAGGGTGTGTCACATCAAATTGCATCACGGAAAAAACGCTGTAGAAATTCGCCCAGTAGACCGATCCTTTTGAAAATTTTAGACAGTAAAATAAAAACTATTAAACAACTTTTGGCATTTTCTTTTTATTCATACTTCGAGCCCAAGCCCGTATGCTCGCACCTTCCTCTTTACCCCGTCCATAAGGTTCTGTACAACGTCAGGTTGTAGTTTTTTTTGAACTTAACAACTTTTGGGTTCTTCCGGAGGGCCTGCTTCATAATCGCCCAATATTTCTCTATTGGGCGAAGCTCCGGCGCGTTAGGCGGGTTCATTTCCTTTGGCACGAAGGTGACCCCGTTGGCTTCGTACCACTCCAACACGTCCTTTGAATAGTGGCACGAAGCGAGATCCGGCCAGAAGATGGTGGGGCCCTCGTGCTGCTTCAATAGTGGTAGTAAGCGCTTCTGTAGGCACTCCTTAAGGTAAACCTGCCCGTTTACCGTGCCGGTCATCACGAAGGCAGATCGCAAGAGCAGATCGCTTGCCATACCATGTACTTTTTGGTAAACTTGGATAGTTTTTGCTTGCGAATCTCCTCCGGAACGCTGAATTTGTCCTCTGCGGAGAAGAACAACAGGCCCGGCAGCTGACGAAAGTCCGCTTTGACGTAGGTTTCGTCGTCCATTACCAGGCAATGCGGCTTCGTCAGCATTTCGGTGTACAGCTTCCGGGCTCGCGTCTTCCCCACCATGTTTTGCCTTTCGTCGCGGTTAGGAGCCTTCTGAACCTTGTATGTACGCAGGCCCTCTCGTTGCTTGGTCCGCTGGACGAATGAACTTGACAAATTCAGCTTATTGGCGACATCCCGGACCGAACTTCTCGGATCACGTCTAAACTGCTTAACTACGCGCTTGTGACCTTTTTCACTGACGGAGCATCCATTTTTGCCGTTCTTCACCTTCCGGTCGATGGTTAGGTTCTCGAAGTATCGTTTTAGTACTCTGCTGACCGTGGATTGGACGATTCCCAGCATCTTACCGATGTCCCGATGTGACAACTCCGGGTTCTCGAAATGAGTGCACAGGATTAATTCACGACCAAATTTACGAAAAATTGACAGTGTAGCATGGCCAACGTGATCTGTATACTCTTATCTGATTATAAGCGAAAGCTGAAGATATAATTCCTAAAAATTAAATTTCTACAGCGTTTTTTCCGTGATGCAATTTGATGTGACACACCCTTTACCATCATGGACTGATTTTCTACATGACTTCTATTTTATATGAATAAAAATAAAAGTATTAAATATTGCAAATTAAAGTTTTTTTTGTAAATAAAAAAATATCTTACTAAAATCGATACTCCCTTTTCAAAAGTTACACTTGAGCCAAAAATTTCTCAATTGCTGTGGAAAACTCATATTTCCTTCAACCCAAACGGAATACAAACTTTCATTCGAATCAAAATTACTCATGTTTTATCATTTGACGATTTTGTTTGGAATCGCTCCATAGTAAGATGCACTTTCAGGATTTTTTTTCAAATTTTTATTTCGAAGGTATTGAGAATGGCGTGCAAACAAATGAAAAGTACGTTTTTTACCATAGATCCTATGGTGAACCACATAGGGGTTCAATAAAATACTCATAACTTTTTATTTGGTACCCTATACAGTAATTTCCATAGGGCTGGTGATTTGGTTTGGGGGTACTTTTTACTCTCTTACCCAGCCAGGCCCTTTAGTATGAAATAAGTGTAGATTCGATTATCGTATTTTTAGATTTGGTTAGCTGCCACAAATGTGTATGCATACGTTCTCGATCACTGTGAAGTATTATACTTAGAAAATAATCAGCAAATTGGATGGTATTTTGTCTACGAAATCATGCCTCGGTAAGAGGAATAAATTGATCAGATAAGTGATTGAAATTGTTTGTGGGTGGAAGGGGAGTGCTCAAACTCCTTTGTCTAGACCGCTTTTCATCAGAATATGAACAAGAAATAATTTCTCACCGCTTTCATATTATTTATTTTGACCTTTCTCCAGTTTCCAAATCGAGAAGAATGTGGAAATAAAGGAGCAACTAATTTTGTGCACAATTTAGGATAAATGACAGCTTTTCTACAAACATTCCACACTTCGATGAGGGGGGAAACGAACCACTTTCAAAGTGGTTTTCGACAACAATGAAATGAAGAAAAATGGTTGCACAACTTTGAACAGCGCCGTGGAGTTGGGAAGGCTTCTCTTTCAAAAGTTCTATTTTTTGCGCCTCTAGTCTGAACGGGCATGTTTTCCCTGCTGTCTCCGTCGTCAAGGGATATGCCGCAGTAACTTCCGGCTCTTGCATGCGACAGGGATTGGACATCTATACACATAGTGTGCCTGGTTTGACTAATGATTTACGATGATGGCAAGTGTGGACTTCAACATAAATTCGTTTTACTATTAGTATTGATACAAGCGACTCTTCGCATGTTCGATGTTTTAAGGAGAAACTTGATGTCTTAACTTCTTTCTCCATAGGGTAAGTGTACAATCAAATTATTATTTTTGCTGTACTTCATTTGAGTGGCTATCATTATTCTGTGTTTTCGATTTCGCTTGCTAAAATATCCATTTAGTATAGCTTTGGTCAATATGTTATACGTATATGTGCACTCATAAAATCATCTATCATCACTGCATAATAGATTGCTGTCCTGATACAACATGACACTTTTCAATCAAGAAACTGATTTCGAAAGAAGAGTAATTGTATTCGGAAAAAAAAAATTACGGAGGGTTTCTAGGCTCTCTCACAACATCCTAAACCCTAGCAGAAGATTAATCGTGCCCGCTATCTTGTTCAATCAAGGATAGAAGCATGTTGCTTACACTCTACAGCACTTCGGGCGTCAAGGGACCTAGAGAAAAATCTCACCTCCACAAATCTTCTCATTTTTGTTAGATTCCTCCTCGCTCCCCTTCAATGAATCTCCTCGCCCCCCCATTGTTGGCTAGAGGAGAAAGGTGCATTCATCAACCTCTGCTTTGCTTTGTGCTGTGCCAGCAAAGCCGGAAATAAATCACACAATCGTATCTCCTCGGTTGCTTCCTGGCGGCAACACTGTATCCTGATACTTCCTTTCTCTGTGTTTAGTCTTTATTAAATTTTGATAAATTGAATTCAACCTTGCCGGCTTGTGTGGAAAACCGGCACCCGGCAACACAAATCTGATTTATATGAATGTACACGTCATTTTGGGAATAGTTAAGCATTCCTGAAGCTGGAGAGCTTCTTTGTGAGTGAGATTGTCAGTTTATTCTGGAAAGGCTGATTAACTCAGTTTCTGACATTACTTCATTTTGGAAACTTCGGAACTTTTATACTTCTGTCCATGACATGAAAAGGAGAGTTCTCAAATATTTCGGTTCATTTTTGAGAATCACGAATGAAAAGGAATTCTTCTAGTGCTTTATTCCAATCGAATGTCATCTCTCTTTTAAATTAACCTCATTCGGGAATGGTATTTTAAATAGGATTAACTGTGTTTTTAATGTTAAATATAATCCTAGTGAAACTAAACTATCTAAAAGAAATCAGAAAGACTCTTAATTGGAAACAGATCGTACCTTGTTGCGTACATTTATTTACATATTAGTTTACAAACTTAACTTAGAGATGCATACATTAAATTGTATTACCCATACAATCATGATGTTAACGTTAAGTTCAAATTTATTCATTATGACTTTTCATTCTTGACAAAAATTTCAAAAATTGCTGATGTGCTTTTTAAATACCTATTTGTTATCCCATCTACTCTCTCTTCAATTTGCTTTTTAAAACAAAATAGGTTGTCATTATTATGATTATTTAGATTGTATTTCGTTACAATCTAAATAATCATAATAATGCCAACCTATTTTGTTGCATCTACTAGCCATAATGCAGCATTTCTTTTCGGCTCCTTTCTATAGCATGTCTTCCGGCTAATACTTGCATAAGTTTTGTGTCAACAACGTGAGGCTGAGTCCACGTGGGCAGGAACCATTTTGACGTAGGACTACGTCTAACCAGAAGATATAGGGGGTGAAATGGAAATCTAGGCACTGAACAAGTAGGAAAAAATGCAAGATTTTGAACGCTTATAACTCGAGCATTTCTCAATAGATCGCAAAGGTTTTTGCATCAATTGATAGGAAATATATCTACGCATCTATCATAACGAATAACATTTCATTTTTCTTGAGATAAATAATTGAATAATTGTGAAATATCAAGCATTGTCAAAATGAACTATGTGCCCATTTTTGATTGGTCCATTTTGTGCTCCTCAAATCGTACCGACCAAAACGGGCAACCAGAGCAGCAGCGAAATAGAATGAAGCACGATTGGAAAGGAAAAAGAAAAAAATGAACGAAACATTGGTCGCAGTCTCACACATGCGTAATTCTCGAGCCAGCCAGTCAGCTAAAAATCCCCGCTCCGCTGCCGTAACGATCATTCTCATTCAAACAATACACCACATCGGTTCGCATCACAACACATCAACAAACCAACCCGAGCAGCCATGTCTGGACATGGTAAAGGAGGAAAAGTGAAGGGAAAGGCAAAATCCCGCTCGAACCGTGTTGATCTGGAGTTCCCCGCAAGGGTAGCTAGGCCGAGCGCGTTAGTACCAGTGCACCAGTCCACCTAGCCGGCGTTATATAGTTTCGGCCGCCGAAGTGATCGAGTTAGCTGGCAAAGCTGCTCGCGACGATAAGAAAACCCGCATTCGGAACAGAACACATTCGGTTCGGTGGACATCAAGACAACAGGCAGTTGCAGCGAGTGGCGAGTGGCAAACGCAATCGCAAAACGGCATCAGGTAGCAGAAGAAAAAAGTTTGTTCTTTATACAAACTGCTTTGGTGGCAAATCCAGAACAAGGCGGCATCGAGGGCGTTCGAAACGGTTTTTTTCAAAACCGCGAGTACTAAGTTTTCTAAATTGGAACCATTCCATAAAACAAGGCGCTTTTCAGGGCCATTAAACCTTCCAAAAAAGAGTTTAGGAAATACAGTTCAATGCTTTCTAAAACATTATCCAAAATAATAATAAAACACAAATTGATTTTTTCATAATGTAGTCTGATGAGTATGTGAATTTGGCAGTAGTTCTGAGCTTATTGATAGTTGGGGACTTTCCTGATTATACAATTTTCACCAATTCTTAAATTGTTTCCAGATTGAAAGTACAGTAATTTACAATTAGTTCGACATTTAGATAATTGGACGGACATGTAATGCGACTTATTTAGTTGGACATTTTTGTAAACATAGAGATCCAAATTATGACCCCACATTGAAAGTCGACACTGTACCACTGTCATCGCAAATGTTCAATTATAGGTTAAAATCGCCTCCAATGCGACACTGAGTGGCGCTTCGACACGTCGCATTGAATGTAATTTACTGTACAACATGTCACAAAGCTGGATGGGAAGAAATTTTCCAACTGTGAAAGCTGTGGCGAGTGGCAACAAATCGCTAAACAGGAAGGTTTAGCCGAACAAGATGGGGATATCGAGTGATAACAAAACAATAAACTCTTTAGATTGAAGATAATTTTGTGATCCTGAAAAGGACCCTTTTTAGCATGCATGTGAATCCAACGAGCGAACAAATCGTAATGAATGTATTTTTTTGCCATCGCTGCCTTTTAACGCTCATTCGTTCGTCTCGTTGGACTCGCCCCTCTGGCTGAGTCTGCCGATTTGTCTCTATCCTGTGAGTGTGTACCGCTAGAGTATAAAACACGCGGACCCAAAAAAAAATATGTTATTTTCTATCAAACCGTCATTCTTTGTGTGGACACCGACTGGACAACATCGTTGCTGGACGGGCTGGACGGCGAGGGATCGAGTGCCTTTCTCAAGGCAAGAGGGCGGAGGTGGTAGCGCTGGAGTAGAGTAATAGAGTAGAGTAGAGTTTTCAAAGGGCCTTTCTCAAGGCTAGAGACGAATGAACTGCGAAAGTTTAAAGTCTCTATAATACAACAGCTTCCTTCCTTCTAACCGTAAACCCGTGTGGTTGTACGGCATCGGCATCGTGGACGTAACAAAGGAGGACAAGTTAAGGAAAAGGCAAAGTCCCACTCGAACCGTGCAGGTGTGCCGTTCCCCGCCAATTGCTCAGCAAGGGTAGATAGGCCGAGCGCGTTAGTACCAGTGCACCAGTCCACCTAGCCGGCGTTATATAGTTTCGGCCGCCGAAGTGATCGAGTTGGCTGGTAAAGCTGCTCGCGACGATAAGAAAACCCGCATTCGGAACAGAACACATTCGGTTCGGTGGACATCAAGACAACAACAGGCAGTTGCAGCGAGTGGCGAATGGCAAACGCAATCGCAAAACGGCATCAGGTAGCAGAAGAAAAAAGTTTTTTCTTAATACAAACTGCTTTGGTGGCAAATCCAGAACAAGGCGGCATCGAGGGCATTCGAAATGGTTTTTTTCAAAACCACGAGTACTAAGTTTTCTAAATTTGAACCATTCCATAAAACAAGGCGCTTTTCAGGGCCATTAAACCTTCCAAAAAAGAGTTTAGGAAATACAGTTCAATGCTTTCTAAAACAATATCCAAAATAATAATAAAACACAAATTGATTTTTTCATAATTTGTTTGCCAGGATCTGATGAGTATGTGAATTTGGCAGTTGTTCTGAGCTTATTGATTTTCACCAATTCTTAAATTGCTTTTAGATTGAAAGTACAGTAATTTACACTTATCTCGACATTTAGCTAATTGGACGAACCTGTAATGTGACATATTTAGTTGGACATTTTTGTAAACATAGAGTTCGGGGTCCAAATTATGACCCCACATTGGAGGTCGACACTGTACCACTGTCATCGCAAATGTTCAATTACAGGTTAAAATTACCTCCAATCCGATACTGAGTGGTGATAATGCGACGTGCCATTGAATGTAATTTACTGTAAAATATGTCACAAGCTGGATGGGAAGAAATTTTCCAACTGTGAAAGCTGTGGCGAGTGGCAAATGCAATCGCTAAACAGAAAGGTTTAGCCGAACAAGATGGGCATATCGAGTGATAACAAAACAATAAACTCTTTAGATTGAAGATAATTTTGTGATCCTGAAAAGGACCCTTTTTAGCCTGCATGTGAATCCAACGAGCGAACAAATCGTAATGAATGTATTTTTTTGCCATCGCTCCCTTTTAACGCTGATTCGTTCGTCTCGTTGGACTCGCCCCTCTGGCTGAGTCTGCCGATTTGTCTCTATCCTGTGAGTGTGTACCGCTAGAGTATAAAACACGCGGACCCCAAAAAAATATCTTATTTTCTTTCAAACCGTATACCCGTGTGGTTGTACGTCATCGGCATCGTGGACGTAACAAAGGAGGACAAGTTAAGGGAAAGGCAAAGTCTCACTCGAACCGTGCAAGTCTCCAGTTCCCTGTTGGTCGCATTCACTGATTGCTCCGCAAGAGTAACTAGGCCGAACGGATTGGTGCCGGAGCACCAGTATACCTAACAGCGATTATAGAGTTTCGGCCGTCGGAGTGCTCGAGTTGGCTTGCAAAGCTACTCACGACAATCAGAAAACCCGCATCAAGAACAGAGCAGCTTCGGTTCGGCGCTCATCAAGGCAACAATTATTTTCAGTGTTTCTCCGGCACGTAATTTACTGAACAACATGTCACAAGCTGGATGGGAAGAAATTTTCCAACTGTGAAAGCTGTGGCGAGTGGCAAACGCAATAGCTAAACAGGAAGGTTTAACCGAACAAGATGGGAATATCGAGTGATAACAAAAACACAACACCAAAGGTTCTTTTCAGAACCATCAACATATTCATAAAGAGTAAACAGTAAACTAATCCATTTTTCAGGTAGATAGGTAGGTATTCACGTAGGAGAAGAAAATAAAACAATATATTTAAAATATATATTTAACAAAAGCTGTCCCCTTTGTATAGTCCTACGTCACTCCGGTTATGTCCCCGACATTACCCACCCGTCTTTTTTTTTTTGGATACAACCACCTATATATTCAAAATTAAATTAAAAAAAACACTTATTCAAGAATTTCTCTGTATGTATCAATAAACGGATTGAGCCGCCTGAGTGCTGCCCATTCAAACGTTCATATATTTTGACGTGGGACTACGTCTAACCGGAGTATATGGGGGGTAAAATGAAAACATAAACACAGAACATGCAGGAAAAAATGAAAGATTCCGAATGCTTATAACTCGAACATTTCTTACTGGATCGGAAAGATTTTTACATCAATTGATAGGAAATATTTCTACGCTTCTATCGTAATTAATTAAATGTTATTTTTCATTAGATAAACAATTGAACAACTGTAAAATGTTAAGCGTTATCTAAACGCCCTAACTGCCTCATTTTGATTGGCCCGTTCTACAGTTTCCCTAACACAGCCATCAAAACCAAGCAGCCTTGGGGAAATCGGCATTGTAAATACATGAAAGTATGGGGACTTTTGTTCTCACCGAAATGTGTTCCCTAACACAGACTTCAAAACCATGCAGCGTTGGAGAGATCGGCATTGCAAATACATGAAAGTCGGGGATATTTTTGTTTCGATTGAAATGTGTTTCCCTAACACAGACTTCTAATCCATATAGCTTGGGGAAATCGGCATTGCAAATACATGAAAGTCGGGGGTATTTTTGTTCCGACTGAAATGTGTTTCCCCAGTCTGTTAGAACCAAGGTGACTGAGGAAATTTGCATTGCAAATTCGTGCAAGTGTATTTTTGTTCCGACTGAAATGTGTTTGCCTCTAACACAGATTTCAAAACCAAGATGTCTGGAGAAATCGGCTCAGCAAATAAATGCAAACTGCGAGTACTTTTGTACTCGCTTGCCTTTGTGCAAGTGCCTGAAGTTCATCAAATCAAGCAAATTCACGATTCGAGAAAAACGTACACTTGAGAGATGCAAACTTCAGAAGGAAACGTAACATTAAATAATCGTTTGATGGTCCTTCCGTTCACATATTTTGTCCTAGGCATCATACCAAACGTTAAAAAGACTGTCATTAAATTTACTTGTAACGAAGAACATAATCTATCAAAATGCATGAATTGACCTTATATGGAATTTTTACTCACAAAGCAAATATATTGAATTCAATTGAATTCGGGAATTGTTTCATTCTATCAAAAATTTAATCAATACAAACGAATGATTGCTACGCTAAGGTAGTCTCACGTCAACCTTGCGGTTATATCATAGATATAACCCACCCATTTTTTTTTATCATATCATTGATCTTCTTCAGTGAAATCTGTATTATAAAAGTGAATAACCAAACTGTTTCCTATGATCGAACTTTTATAGTATGCATAAATCCTCATAGAACAAAACTATAAAAATTAAACGATTCCATAATGGTTGAGTTTTGATGACATGCGTAAATGATTTTTAATCAAATATAATTTTCTATGCATTTTGTAAATTCTCGAGAACAGTCAGTCTTAGGATAATAATGTCTGTGTAATTTTTCATACAGAATTGCGTGTAAAATGTAAAATCATTTTTCCATAGTAGTTTCGTTTCATCAATTTTTAGGAATGAATATTTACATTTGCATGAGATTATCCATGCATCACTAGTCGTCATCTTAAAACAATTGAGCCAGTGTTCTGATAAAAATATACATGCAATTAGGTAGCTGATTCGGAATATTTTACGAGGTGATAGAGGATCATATTTGATGAAAAAATCCTACGCATATGGTCAACTCTCAACAAAGATATTGTTAAACTTTTCTTGGGCCAAATTTTATGTCTTGAATTGACTGTCATTTAGAAAGCACGCTACATAGAATAATTGTACTGTTCATTCGAAAGCAGTTGAAAAAATATAAATATTGAAAATATTTTGACGTAGGACTACGTCTAACCGGAAGATATAGGGGGTGAAATGGAAATCTAGGCACTGAACAAGTAGGAAAAAATGCAAGATTTGGAACGCTTTTTGCATCAATTGATAGGAAATATATCTACGCATCTATCATAACGAATAACATTTCATTTTTCTTGAGATAAATAATTGAATAATTGTGAAATATCAAGCATTGTCAAAATGCACTATGTGCCCATTTTTGATTGGTCCATTTTGTGCTCCTCAAATCGAACCGACCAAAACGGGCAACCAGATCAGCAGCGAAATAGAATGAAGCACGATTGGAAAGGAAAAAGAAAAAAATGAACGAAACATTGGTCGCAGTCTCACACATGCGTAATTCTCGAGCCAGCCAGTCAGCTTAAAAATCCCCGCTCCGCTGCCGTAACGATCATTCTCATTCAAACCGTACACCACATCGGTTCGCGTCACAACACATCAACAAACCAACCCAAGCAGCCATGTCTGGACATGGCAAAGGAGGAAAAGTGAAGGGAAAGGCAAAATCCGGCTCGAACCGTGTTGATCTGGAGTTCCCCGCAAGGGTAGCTAGGCCGAGCGCGTTAGTACCAGTGCACCAGTCCACCTAGCCGGCGGTATATAGTTTCGGCCGCCGAAGTGATCGAGTTAGCTGGTAAAGCTGCTTGCGACGATAAGAAAACCCGCATTCGGATCAGAACACATTCGGTTCGGTGGACATCAAGACAACAGGCAGTTGCAGCGAGTGGCGAGTGGCAAACGCAATCGCAAAACGGCATCAGGTAGCAGAAAAAAAAAGTTTGTTCTTTATACAAACTGCTTTGGTGGCAAATCCAGAACAAGGCGGCATCGAGGGCGTTCGAAATGTTTTTTTTCAAAACCACGAGTACTAAGTTTTCTAAATTTGAACCATTCCATAAAACAAGGCGCTTTTTAGGGCCATTAAACCTTCCAAAAAAGAGTTTAGGAAATACAGTTCAATGCTTTCTAAAACAATATCCAAAATAATAATAAAACACAAATTGATTTTTTCATAATTTGTTTGCCAGGATATGATGAGTATGTGAATTTGGCAGTTGTTCTGAGCTTATTGATTTTCACCAATTCTTAAATTGCTTCTAGATTGAAAGTACAGTAATTTACACTTATCTCGACATTTAGCTAATTGGTCGGACCAGTAATGCGACATATTTATTTGGACATTTTTGTTAACATAGAGTTCGGGGTCCAAATTATGACCCCACATTGAAGGTCGACACTGTACCACTGTCATCGCAAATGTTCAATTACAGGTTAAAATTACCTCCAATCCGATACTGAGTGGTGATAATGCGACGTGCCATTGAATGCAATTTACTGTAAAATATGTCACAAGCTGGATGGGAAGAAATTTTCCAACTGTGAAAGCTGTGGCGAGTGGCAAATGCAATCGCTAAACAGCAAGGTTTAGCCGAACAAGATGGGGATATCGAGTGATAACAAAACAATAAAATCTTTAGATTGAAGATAATTTTGAGATCCTGAAAAGGACCCTTTTTAGCCTGCATGTGAATCCAACGAGCGAACAAATCGTAATGAATGTATTTTTTTGCCATCGTTCCCTTTTAACGCTGATTCGTTCGTCTCGTTGGACTCGCCCCTCTGGCTGAGTCTGCCGATTTGTCTCTATCCTGTGAGTGTGTACCGCTAGAGTATAAAACACGCGGACCCCAAAAAAATATCTTATTTTCTTTCAAACCGTAAACCCGTGTGGTTGTACGGCATCGGCATCGTGGACGTAACAAAGGAGGACAAGTTAAGGGAAAGGCAAAGTCTCACTCGAACCGTGCAGGTCTCCAGTTCCCTGTTGGTCGCATTCACTGATTGCTCCGCAAGAGTAACTAGGCCGAACGGATTGGTGCCGGAGCACCAGTATACCTAACAGCGATTATAGAGTTTCGGCCGTCGGAGTGCTCGAGTTGGCTTGCAAAGCTACTCACGACAATCAGAAAACCCGCATCAAGAACAGAGCAGCTTCGGTTCGGCGCTCATCAAGGCAACAATTAGTTTCAGTGAGTGGCAAAGTGTTTCTCCGGCACGTCGCATTAAATGTAATTTACTGAACAACATGTCACAAGCTGGATGGGAAGAAATTTTCCAACTGTGAAAGCTGTGGCGAGTGGCAAACGCAATAGCTAAACAGGAAGGTTTAACCGAACAAGATGGGAATATGGAGTGATAACAAAAACACAACACCAAAGGTTCTTTTCAGAACCATCAACATATTCATGAAGAGTAAACAGTAAACTAATCCATTTTTAAGGTAGATAGGTAGGTATTCACGTAGGAGAAGAAAATAAAACAATATATTTAAAATATATATTTGACAAAAGCTGTCCCCTTTGTATAGTCCTACGTCACTCCGGTTATGTCCCCGACATTACCCACCCGTCTTTTTAATACGCTATTAGTACTCTCTGAAAATTCCCCGAACTATTGCGCAAAAGGTTTCGTATTACATTGGCGACTAAAAGTGAATCGAGTGTGTAAATGAACCGAATTCCCTGTGACCGATCGTATTCCGAAGTGGACAAAGAACTACCTTCGACAAAAAAAAAAATGGGGAGGTTATATCTATGATATAACGCAAGGTTGACGTGGGACTACCTTAGCTTAGCAATCATTAGTTTGTATTGATTAAAATTTTGATTGAATGAAACAATTACCGAATTCAATTGAATTCAATATATTTGCTTTGTGAGTAAAAGATTGTATAATGCCATGTAAGGTCAATTCATGCAATAGATTATGTTCTTAGTTACAAGTAAATTTAATGACGGTCCTTTTACGTTTGGTATGATGACATCTTGGTTTTGAAGTCTATGTTAAGCAAACACATTTCAGTCACAACAAAAATGACCCCGATTTGCATGTATTTGCAACGCCGATTTCCCCACACACCTCGGTTTAGAAGTTTTTATTAGGCAAACACATTTCAGTCGGAACAAAAATACCCCTGACCTGCATAAATATGCAATGCCAATTTCCTCAGACACCTTGATTCTGAAGTCTGTGTTAGGGAAACACATTTCAGTCGGAACAAAAATACCCCCGACTTTCATGTATTTACAATGCTGATTTCTCTAACGCTGCTTGGTTTTGAAGTCTGTGTTAGGGAACACATTTCGGTGCGAACAAATATCCCCATACTTTCATGTGTTTGCAATGCCGATTTTCCTAAGGCTGCTATGTTATGATGGCTGTGTTGGGGAAACCGTAAATCGGACCAATCAAAACGAGGTAGTTAGGGCGTTTAGATAACGCTCAACATTTTATAGTTATTCGATTGTTTATCTAATAAAAAATAACATTTTATTAATTGCGATAGAAGCGTTGAAATACTCCGTATCAATTGATGCAAACATCTTTCCGATCCAGTAAGAAATGTTCGAGTTATAAGCATTCGAAATCTTGCATTTTTTCCTGCATGTTCTATGTTTAGGTTTTCATTTTACCCCCCATATACTCCGGTTAGACGTAGTCCCACGTCAAAATAGAGGAGCAAAATGCGACATCGAAAGTTTTGAGTGATTTTTGAAACGGTATAACCTTGTTATAAAATAATGCATTCGTTAAAGCTACAACTGGACCTTGTATACAATATTTTCAAGTTTGCGATGGGCAGATTTGACTATCGATTTGCTGTGCGTTCATTATTTCATTCAATATTCTCAAAAAAAAGTTAAAGGAGAATTTTTCATTCGATAGAGAATACCTCTGTAGTAAAATTTTTTACTGAAACTTTCTATGAATCAAATGGAAGCGAAATAATCAGGTTGATTGAATTGTTATTGGGAATACATTTTCAAAATATATACAAGCTTTGAAAGCAAACCAAAAACGCTTTATCTTTTCTTGAAATTCTTTTTAATTGATAAAAAAATAATCTATGTACATAAAATTGTTCTGTTCGTTTTTGTGCGCTACAAAAACTCGAAAAGTTCGGCACTGATGGATTATGACACAATATACAATCCACTTCAAAGATTGTTGCTGCAACTGCCAATATGGGCAAAATCGCATCGAAATTCGTTCAACACTCATTCACAGATAAAACTCACCCTTCTATTCTCCGTCCGTCTCACTTTATTTGAGACAGAAAACATTCACCTATCATCTTCGCAATCGGGGTAGTAAACTATAGTTAGATAGTTGAAATCGAGTTGTTTCCTGTGCACTATTGCAATGACATTTTTTTGTTTCTACACCAAAAATTGATTTTTAGCTCATTTTTTGTCATCCCGATTTATGACATTAAATGAGACATAACATAACAGAAAATGTCATGACTCACAAATATTGGTAGGCATTTGTATAATATACATGGTACAGCAATATAAGATTAATACGAGCGAGCGAAACAAAAGATAAATAAACTTTCCGCATACCTCCTTCATGCGCTTTACTCTAAGAAAGCACTTTCCAACTTCATTATATAACCAGGTGTAATATTATCACGTATTTGCTCAACAACTGTTGGAACTTCATTAGCCATGTGGATAGCGTGGTCGTGTAAAATAGCTTTGCATTCCAGCCGGCCTTGGTTCGATCCCCATTGACGGTCGTATGGACTTTTTTTTTTGGCACAATCACAAATGAAATGAAAAAAGAAAACAGAAAGAGATGTCTGCTCGCATACATACAAACCATTTTTAAGCTTTTAAAATAGCTCATTATTTGCGCATTTGACTCTCTAGCACACGGAATGGCATCATTTCTGCCAAAGATTAAATGTTTTCTGTCAACGCTAGTTTGGGTGTAGTATGGATGTGTGTATGCGTGGTAGCTTGCTTTTTAGAGCATGTTTTTTACAGCAGTGATGTTAAGGATGGAATCCACTAACCACTAATTCTGCCAGCAAAATGATCCAACTGTATCGAGAAACATCAACATCCCAGCTAAGTACTATTAACAATTTGTTATTTTTATAACCGATCCGAAATGCAATCCGCTTCAAGTCTCTCGGTGTTGTGTGCGAGAGAGAGAAAGTGTCAGTCAGTAGAAGACTGCGGTGATGGCGGGTGCGGCTGCGTGTGTGAGTGTGGCATTACGAGTGCGCGATTGTGGAGGATGACCAGCAAACATGTGATTGTATTGGTGTGGTTGCCTTGCTTCCCAGAACGGACTCGTTTGCTTCGGAAGACCAAGGTAGTTTGATTCTTTTCGTCGGTTGACGTACAGTCGAGTTTTTGTGAGAGGATTGGATCGGAGAGCATATTTTGTTTGTGCGATAGCTGACGGATGGAGGTAGGCTGTTTTGTTTGTTCGAGGCAGACGATTTCGGTCACGGCAAGGCGGAGCGAACGGTGTAGCTCTTTGTCGTTGTTTACTTCTCGCAGTTGCGTGAGATTTGTGCAGCCGCATTTTCGCGCGAAGTTGCATTCAATCTAAACGACATTCTAGAGTTTTAGAAGATCCAATAGTTTTAGAGGTTTTTTATATATCTAATATTGTCTTCGTGGTAAAGAGCGCATTGACGTCAACGTAACATCGATTTTCTTTTCTTTTAAATCTAGCTAGACGTTGACTTTGATGTGTATGTACAAGCGGCCATAAGATTTCCATGCAAGAATATTCAATGTAGTGTGCGTTTCGACCATGAGAATGTTACGGAGGTCGAGAGAAAAGTTTGAATTAACTTACATTTGTCTCTTTTGCTCACCCATGTTTTTTCTTGGGATTAGTAGTTCACCTTGAATGTCAGTGAGTTCTTCTTGTATTTATCTCCTTTTCGGTTTTTTTTTTGAATAGAGGATTGACGTTGCTTTTCCTTCAATTATGTCATTCTAACCCTTACTACAAGAACAATGATTTCGTTAATAATTGCTCGAATGATTACTTGAGAAATTGTTAGTTTTTATTACAAATCCAAATCGCAGGTATCAAGTTTTCCTTTTCGAGGTTCAAATATAAATTGCAAGACTAGGTTCAAGATGTTAGAGTCCCAATTCGGAAAACTTCCGTGATTTCCGTGTATTACAATGGAAGAGCATGACGTGCGACTAGGCACAAGTACTAAGGGGGTATTCTAGTCTAGAAATCTGAAAAAATCGAAATTTTTTTTTTACCATATTTCGGTAGTTTAGGCATTCAAGAATATACTCTAGAAAGGACTTATCGAAAATCCTATTATTTACCTAGTTAGAGCCATCTTAGTGATGTGGTATCTAACCTGTTACGGCCATCACAATGAACTTCAAACGCGTTTCTCTCGGAACTAGTTTTTTTCTAACTGGCGTACACGATATCTCAAGTTCTACTGAACCGATTTATGTCAAATTTATATGAAAATAATCTGCATACATCTCTCTATCGCATGAACCAATAAAAAATTATAACTTTTTAATTTTACTATTTTTAAAAAATCGGTAAACGCAAAAAAAACGTTTTAAACAGCATTTTTGTTTTCAAACGGCCGCCATTTTGTTAAAACCCATGTTTTTGACTTGTCCGAGGTTCATGCCATAGCGACATCTTTACTGATTCAGAATCTGTTCGATTTTTTTGTTTCAGATAACCAGAAGGACTGGAATCGTGTACGCCATGGCACAACTTTTTTTTGAACACCCTCACTTCACCAGCATGTAACTATTCTAATTATGAATTTTTTTTTTCCGTCCTATTTTTGTTTTATTGTTGAAAGATAGATAAACGAAAAATGATATAATGGATAGTAAAAATATTCTTTGTTTTATTTTTACGGAGTTCGAAAAAACGTCCGAAATTCGTGTCTCTACACTAGAATACCCCCTTAAGTCCGATCCGAGTCTGATAAGACCTTATCAGGTGACCCTTCAATATATTCAATCTTCAAATGCATTTGATTTTCGAGTTTTTGCTCCGTTGAACAGAGGAGACTTTTCAGGTTACCGTTCAGCTGCTACGAAATGCATTTGATGTTCGAGTTTTCGTTTCAACGAGTAATTGGGTCCACGCTTACAAAATTAATTCACTTACCAGAGTTATGATCCTTTTGCAGAGACCTTTTCAGGTCACCCTTTAATATCTTCACGGCTACGAAATGCATTTGGTTTTCAAGTTTTCGTTACGTCAAGTGATCTCTAGTTTGCGTTAGCATAATCACATCATTTACCACAGTGAATCCTGATTATTACCCCTTCCCACTAACAAACTATCCCTTCCATGATAAACGCTAGGGAACCACGCTATAGAGGCGACCCTTCTGGCCTTCGGGCGGCGAATATCATACTAACATTCCTACCCTTCCCCTGGTGACTGTAAGGACGTGGCCGGCGTCGTTATTGATCATTGAAAGCTCGAATCACCGAAAATTGGACAACGAGAATGATTTGCTAGTCCCAAGCGTCATTCTGTGTGTTCTTTGTGCAATTTGGTTGGTTCAGGTCAATCACGGAGAGCAACTACGAATTGTACAGTCTACCCAAGCTCAAGCTCAACGCTAGTTTGGGTGTAGTATGAAACGATCTAATCCAACGCAAAATACCATATTAATGCAAGTTATTGGTGAGCGGGAAGGTAGATTCATGTGCACATGAATGCTGACAAGGAAAAGAGTACAGGGGAAAATAAAATCATCGTACACGCAGATTGAGTCTATTTTGACTCACTCGTTATTTTGTTTCGTGCGATCCTTCCAAAGGAGTATTCATTCATTGAATGTTGTTTTCCACTCTTTGTTTTGTTATGTTCACTCTCAGTCCCGAATGAAGATGGTCGTAGAGTGAAAAATGATTCATCGTGCAATCTGACGATTGCTTGCTGCATTCTTTTCGCCATGATTATTCCAAGCAGATACAAGAGTGATTTATAATAAGGTGTGGAGAAATGAGCGAATGAACTTTTCCAACGTCTCAGGAAGCTTTAAGATTTCCAGATTTCCAATCATGTCATTTCTTAAATTATTCTAATAAAATAAGGAAAAATGTCCACGTGGACAACAGGGGGAGGGGTACGAAAATTCCACGCTTGTCCACGGAGGGGGAGGGGGAGTATAAAATCGTGCTTTTTCTGTCCACGTGGTATGTGGACAGCCCCCAAGACGTTGAAAAGAAACTTGCACGCAACAAAAACTTTTATCTGCTAAATTCACACAACTCCGTTAAGAAGGAACGCGAAAACGAGAAATCTCGTGAGCAGTCCGCAACGGAAGGGACGCGAAACACAAGAAATCTCGAGAGCGGTCCGCAAAGTGTTAACTTGGTTGGGATACTAATCATTGGATACCGTCGATGGGGGTGAGAATGGGTCAAAAACGAACAAAGTTACTATAAGTTATATGCTGACAAGTATTGCAAATTTTTTCGAAGATTGTGAACCGTTTAGAAGAAGACATATTTTCACAACTTCCAATACATAATCATTAACAGTAGTAAATTTGGTTATTGTTTAATAATTCATCAATGTTTAATATGTTAAAATATAGCCATCAGAAATAACTCATGCTTAGCCTTATACAGAACTACTATAAGGTCAAATATTTGGTAGTATGATTGTTTTATGTCTAGTCAGGATGAGTCATTGTTGTTTTTGGACTTCAAAAAAGTTTTGACGTAGGATTACGTCTTTCGGGAACATATTGGGGTACAAATTGAAAAATGAAAATCGATCGCATCGTGAAAAAAGTCCAATTTCAAACGCTTGTTACTCATTCATTTCATGGTGGATTGATGAGATTTTTGCATCAAACGATTACGGCACTCCATAACAATTTTTCACATTGAATAAAATAGTATATATCATATAACCAACTATCGAACAATTGAAAAAATTCAACCCCTATCCAAACAGAGATACCCAGTCCTGATTGGTCGAAATTGACGTCATTTCTTTTTCGCGCCCGATTTGTTCTCTCACCGGCTAGCTGCATGACAAATCGAGTAGGAGGCGCCTACTTCACACATACCAAATGATATAAAAGGATGGAGCGTTCGTGGATTTTATTCATTTTTACAACGAACGTGGAACGGACAACAACAAGTGGAGAGCAGCAGCAGTGAAAGCGGCTAATATATAGGCGAGCATAGAAGTTGAGCAGTCAAAATGCGAGATGTGTCTCACATCGAGCTTCTATGGCAGCATAAGCAGCGGCAAACAGTAGCAACGGTTGTTGAAACCGGTCTACTACTAGTGGCAGAAGCAAGCATCACGAGTGGATCGTTTCAGGCACGCTCTCTCCGTCAGATATATATATATATATATATATATATATATATATATATATATATATATATATATATATATATATATATATATATATATATATATATATATATATATATATATATATATATATATATATATATATATATATATATATATGTACGTGCATACATATGTCATTCGCCTCCCTTACCGCATCCAGTCAGGTTGGTTGATGGAAAGTATGTTTCTGACGTGATAAGTTTCCTGTTAGTTGCACATGATCAAAGAAAATGTAAAAGTAAACAGTATTTTTGATCGTAGTTTTATATCATTTTTATGATAAGTGGAAAACAATAAATTAAACTCTTTCGTTTCAAAGCAATATCGAAAGTCCTGAAAAGGACTGGAATGGTTAAATGGGTTGTACGGAATCTGCTGCGTGCTAATGTGAGGTTTCAGTCGGATGTAGCAGTTGTTAACTTTTTGGCAGCGGTAGTTTTTTCTGAGTCGCTGCTGCTTTCCTTGGCTTTGGCATCTTCGGCTTCTGTGCGTCGGTTTGCAAGGGTTTCGTTGACACCATCACGGTGAGCTAAACAACGGATAGCGGGTTTGATACACTGGATGTTGTCATGTGGAACCTTGCGATACACTCTACCTCAACCGGATTCTTTGTCTCCTTTACCTCCATAACCACATCCAATTGTATTGGTTGATGTGAACAGGAGTACCAGCAATGCACACTAGAAACACATATGTTTATCGATCTGAGCGTCCAACAAGAATGAGAAATCTGACTGAGTAGCAGTAGCAGTAGCAGCAGCAGCAGTAGAGAAAGAGAGCATGCCTGAAACTCTCTACTCATGATGTTTGTTGTTGCCAACAGTAGTGGACCGATGCGAGACACAGCTCGATTGTTGAGGTTCAGCCTCGATGTTTACCGCCGCTGCTGCTGCTACTGCCACTTATGTGAGACACAGCTTAATTGTTGGCCGCTCAGATTCGATACTGCACTTTCACGATGCCAAGAAACGTTCTCGCACTTCTGACGGAGAGAGCGTGCCTGAAACGATCCGCTCGTGATGCTTGCTTCTGCCACTAGTAGTAGACCGGTTTCAACAACCGTTGCTACTGTTTGCCGCTGCTTATGCTGCCATAGAAGCTCGATGTGAGACACATCTCGCATTTTGACTGCTCAACTTCTATGCTCGCCTATATATTAGCCGCTTTCACTGCTGCTGCTCTCCACTTGTTGTTGTCCGTTCCACGTCCGTTGTAAAAGTGAATAAAATCCACGAACGCTCCATCCTTTTATATCATTTGGTATGTGTGAAGTAGGCGCCTCCTACTCGATTTGTCATGCAGCTAGCCGGTGAGAGAACAAATCGGGCGCGAAAAAGAAATGACGTCAATTTCGACTAATCAGGAATGGGTATCTCTGTTTGGATAGGGGTTGAATTTTTTCAATTGTTCGATAGTTGGTTATATGATATATACTATTTTATTCAATGTGAAAAATTGTTATGGAGTGCCGTAATCGTTTGATGCAAAAATCTCATCAATCCACCATGAAATGAATGAGTAACAAGCGTTTGAAATTGGACATTTTTCACGATGCGATCGATTTTCATTTTTCAATTTGTACCCCAATATGTTCCCGAAAGACGTAATCCTACGTCAAAACTTTTTTGAAGTCCAAAAACAACAATGACTCATCCTGACTAGACATAAAACAATCATACTACCAAATATTTGACCTTATAGTAGTTCTGTATAAGGCTAAGCATGAGTTATTTCTGATGGCTATATTTTAACATATTAAACATTGATGAATTATTAAACAATAACCAAATTTACTACTGTTAATGATTATGTATTGGAAGTTGTGAAAATATGATTTCTTCTAAACGGTTCACAGCCTTCGAAAAAATTTGCAATACTTGTCAGCATATAACTTATAGTAACTTTGTTCGTTTTTGACCCATTCTCACCCCCATCGACGGTATCCAATGATTAGTATCCCAACCAAGTTAACACTTTGCGGACCGCTCACGAGATTTCTTGTGTTTCGCGTCCCTTCCGTTGCGGACTGCTCACGAGATTTCTCGTTTTCGCGTTCCTTCTTTACGGAGTTGTGTGAAATTAGCAGATAAAAGTTTTTGTTGCGTTCAAGTTTCTTTTCAACGTCTTGGGGGCTGTCCACATACCACGTGGACAGAAAAAGCACGATTTTATACTCCCCCCTCCCCCTCCGTGGACAAGCGTGGAATTTTCGTACCCCTCCCCCTGTTGTCCACGTGGACATTTTTCCTTATTTTATTAGAATATATATATATATATATATATATATATATATATATATATATATATATATATATATATATATATATATATATATATATATATATATATATATATATATATATATATATATATATATATATATATATATATATATATATATATATATATATAGCGAAACGGCTCCGGTCATGCCTCAAGGAATTTTCTAAAATAATATTTTGCCGATGCCTTTGCGCGAACTACACGGGCGAGTAGCACCATAATAGCAAATCAAATGTCGATGTTCGTGATATGGGTGCTCCGCCGAAGTGCTACCCCTGTACGGAGCACTGCGCCGAAAAGTATGCACATCGCGCTGGTGTGATCGAAGAGCAGTATGAATTTCATGTCGTCTAAAGACAACGCTCGTACACACAGCTCGTCGCGCGGATGTCGTCTACAGACGACGCTCGTAACGGAAGGGTTAACCATCAATAACTACGCTTGGCAACATTGACATCTGGCAATTTTCATATATGATTTTTCCCCCGCATGTTAAAAGTGGTTTTTCATGTACATAAAAGCGCAGCGTAGTATGTCAACTGCTTCCCGGTTAGAAAATAAATGAGCGACCCGTCCAATTTCAAAAGTTTATTGCTCATTCATTTCATGATGGATTGAATGAGATGTTTGCATCATACGTTGTCGGCACTCCATAATAATTTTTCACATTGAATAAAATAATATATATCATGTAACTAACAATCGAACAATTAAAATATCTAAACCACTATCCAAACAGAAGATACCTAGGCCTGATTGATCGAAATTGACGTCATTTCTTTTTCGCGCCCGATTCGTTCGTTCACCGGCTAGCTGCATGACAATCGAGTAGGAGGCGCTTACTTCACACATACCAAATGATATAAAAGGATGGAGCGTTCGTGGATTTTATTCATTATTCGTCATCGGACTGTTGAGCAATCCAGTTCATTTTACTTTCGCTGCGCCTCGATCCAAGATTGGACCCCACCAGTGGTAATCCAACTTGGATATCGTTGTGTAGTTTTCTTCACGTTTTTCGCGCATCATTTAGTATTGACTCTCGTGCAGTTTGGACGCACTTTGGAGAGCTCTCAGCGGATAGATCGATAAGCGGTCGGGAAGTGGAGTGTTAGTCTCCAACGAATAAGCACGGATTTTTCGAAAAGTGTTAAGTACGCGATTGATAGCATGGGTGGAGGGAAGAGAAAGAAGAAAAGTCTCAACCCCAATGACTCATCAAACAGCCCCGATCAGAAGAGAGGCAAACGGAACAGCAATGTGCCCGTTCATTCACCGGCCTCTCTCGCCGACAGCCTTGTTCAATCAGATTGTGTTAGCACCGTTTTTCGATCTTAGCTGATGCTGAAGATGACGGAGCTTCTGCTCGTACAATGACAGCATCGGCAATCAACAATGCAGATCCCGGCGAAGAAGCATCAGGAAGCCATCCTCCAGCGAAGCAAAAAATTAAGCTACCCCCGCTGGTAGTAGAATCGGTCCCTCTGGACAAACTTAAGCTAACTATGCAAGCGATTGATGTGGACGCTGTTTTCCAAATTACCAGGATGGGTATTAAAATCATCACATCGACTCCAGAGGAATATAACAAATCGAAAACGTACTCGGTCAAGGCCAGCATCCCCTTCTTCACGCATGATATGGCAAGCGAGAAGCCTTTTAAGGCGGTGATCCGAGGACTTCCCACCATGGACGTGAAAGACATCGTAACAGAACTTCGAGATAAATTCAAACTGCAGACACTCGCAGTCTTCCCTATGAGCCGTCGGAACAAGGAAATTCTGTATTGCAATTGCCTATATTTGGTTCACTTTGCAAAGGGTAGTGTATCGCTGCGAGCCCTGCAAGCAATTAAAACGATCAGCAACGTAAGGGTCAAATGGGAAGCGTACCGTGGACCGACCCGAAGCGTGACACAGTGCATGCGCTGTCTTAATTTCGGTCACGGTACCCGTAATTGTCAACTCAGGCCGAGATGTAACATCTGCTCCGAACAGCATTTCACTGACAGCTGTTCAACTGAAGTAGCTGGCGCCTTCAAATGTGTAAACTGCGGTGGAGACCATCAGGCTACGAACAAAGCTTGCACCAAACGTTGGAAGCGACAAGACTGAATCAACCCAGCCAGCGAAAAAAGCAGAAGCAAGTAAACATTCAGATGGACGACTTTCCCGAACTGCCTCCCCCTCGACCAAGATCGGTGCCTAACCTCGTACCACTACCACTACCGAACCAACAGCAGATGCAAAACCCACAGTCAACTGGTCCCGCTCCCGGGTTCAGGCCAATTCAGGCTTCCATCGGCACTAGCCAGTGGCCACCAGAAGGAAACCAGAATTCCAGTTCTTCGCATCCACCAGTGGATGCCCTCACTCAAACCATCACACAGCTGGCGTCTCTCGTTGCTGAGCTGCAGAAGATGATGATGCAGATGATGCAGTTTTTCACCAGCCTTAGCCTTCACCATCCAACTGCTTAATTGGAATGCCCGCTCACTGGCGGCAAAAAAGTTGGAAATCAACGAATTTCTACAAACAAACCGAATAGACAAACGCTACGTCACGGAAACTCACCTCAAGCCTACAATCAGCTTTAGTCTGCCACATCATGCCGTCTACCGCCTCGATAGAGTTGGCGCTGCCAAAGGTGGCGTTGCCATCGCTATCCGAAAAGGGCTCCAATTCAAAACGCTCCCCGACTTCCGTCTGTCGATCATCGAAGCCGTCGGCGTTGAGCTAGAAACTGCTGATGGACCTATCACCGCCATTGCTGTGTACTGCTCAACCCAGTGCAAGAACTCAGATGGAAGCTCTACCAGATTCAAAAACGACATTCAGCGGTTGACTCGTCGAAGCGGCAAATTTATCATCTCCGGTGACATCAATGCCCGCCACACTACATCATATCGAACTTAAGTGGCAGTAGCAGCAGCAGCGGCGGTAAACATCGAAGCCTAACATCAACAAACGAGCTGTGTCCCGCATCGGTCCAGTACTGATGGCAACAGCAAACATCATGAGCAGAAAGTTTCAGGCATGTTCTCTCTTTCTGTTGATGCTGCTGCTCAGTCAGATTTCTCATTTTGTTCGACGCTCAGATCGGTAAACATATATGTTTTTAGTGTTTTAAGTGTGGTCACATCAGTTTAACATCAACCAACATGACTTCATGCGGCAAGGAAGGCAAAGGAGGATCGAAGCGTATCGCAAGGTTCTACATGACAATATCCAGTGTATCAAACACGCTATTCGCCGTTTAGCTCGACGTGATAGTGTCAACGAAAACCAAATCTCGTAAACGTGCCTCGGAGCTGAAACAACTTTCTATCACTGATACCGAAACTCGATTGTAACACTGGTGAAATGAACAAAAATACCCAACAATCAAACCAAACGACCCTTTTCAGGGCCATCAGATCATTATCAAAGAGTTTAACAGTATATTTTTTCAAACATCCAAAATCAGCCTAACAGATAGCCTAACGTAATCCTACGTCAACTATGCGGTCGTGTCTCGGACACAACCTTCTGTGACTTTTTTCAAGAGAATTTTAATTTTTTCGAAATTATTTACGCTGAGTGGGGGTGAGAATGGGTGAATCACAAAATTGAACATATGTAACTAAGTTGCATTGTACATGCAAAAATAGACCAATACACTCACAATCAATAGCATCCCTATAAATTCAACGCTCATTACACAACCCCTGGCTTTTTTCGGACCTATGTAGAGGAATTGGAGGCAAATTCTTCGCACGTATGAGAAGAGCGTTTCCTCAGCGACAACCTTGCAGAAGCCAGATGTTTCAAAATTGCTGAAGCCGCTAGCCCTTAAAGGCAATCAAAAGAGCAACTTGATTTCGGGATTCAAGAAATGTGGCATTTACCCGATTACTCCATGTTTACCAGAAAAATTGAGAACAGTGTCAAGGAATTCCTCAATTTGAAACAAGTGATAATTGTTAAAGGCGGTACATGAAAGCAACGAAAGATGTTTGATAGCTTTCCAGGAACCAACATGATGGCAAAAGGCTGTCTACGTTCCTATCTCGTCAATCGGGAGTTGTCGGTGAAAATAGGCGACATTATATCTACCCCTTTTCGTGTGACATCTGGCGTTCCTCAATGGAGTCATCTCGGTTCATATATTTTCCTGTTGTATCTCAATGATGTTAATTTAAGTTTGAGGTGCTTCAAACTCTCTCATGCAGACGACTTTAAGCTGTTCTTCCCTGTGAGGTCCACTGAAGATGCCGAATTTCTACAACAAGCAGTTAAATATTTTCGTACAATGGTGCACAACCAATAGAATGGTTTTGAATCCTTCGAAGTGTTCTGTTATTTTGTTTACAAGGAATAGATCCTCTATTATTTTGGTATAGGAGATGCGCGGTGAAATTCTAAACCGTGTTGGTGTCATCAAAGACCTTAGGATAATGTTACATTCCAAGTTAACCTTTCGAGATCTTCACTTCTAAGGCGTCTAAAACTCTTGGTTTTATTTTTCGGGCAACGAAACATTTCGGAGATGTACATTGTATGAAGGCTCTGTATTGTGCATTAGTCTGCTCGATTCTTAAATATGCCTGTGTAGTATGTTTTCCGTACTACCACAACAGTATCCAGCGAATTGAGTCGATTTAAAAGAAATTCGTTCGTTTTGCCCTTCGAAATTTACCGTGGAATGACTCATTGAATCTTCCTAGATATGAAGATCGTTGCAAGCTAATTGAGTTAGAATTATCAGCTCCAAGAAGAGAGGTAACCAAGGCATTATTCACTTTCGACCTTATTTCATCAAACATCGACTGTTCTAAATTCCTTGGATTGATAAATTTAAATATTAATCGTCGTGTTTTACGCTCACACAACTTTTTATATCTGCCACCTGCACGAACCAAGTACAGTTATAACGAACCTGTTACTTGTCATGTGCCGTGTGTTCAATCGTTGTAGTTCTTGTTTCGACTTCCATCTGTCTCGTTCGTCGCTCAAAAAGCTTTATTCTGTCACACTTTCGTAGTTCTGTTGTAAATGTAGTAGTAGTTAGATGTAGTTAGAAGAAGGGCCTGTTGACATTTGTAATTTAGGGCCAGTTGACATTTGTAAAATAAAATAAAAAATAAAAATAAAATAAAGACATCGTCGACGGCAGAAGTAAGCCAAATTTTTATATACAGTTTTTGTGCGATCGTTTTCTCATTAATGCAATCTCTTTTGAGCAATTTTATTATTTGTGCGATAAGTTTGTGCGATTCAAGTTCCGATTTAATTATAAAAACGCATATAAATGATCGCACAAATGAGGAATTGCTCCAAGAAGGATCGCACTAAAAAGGGCCTGTATAATCATTTCCTTCGCACTTCTAAGTGGATCGACACTATTTTTGTAACTGATAACACACGTTTTAACAAACCATATTTTATTTATTCTTACTTTCTATGGTCTAACTAATATTGTCATTATATACGTTTCTTGGTTCGATAAATTCGATTTTTCACTAGAAATCGAAAACAAAGTCTTTTTAAAAGGTTTTATTAGAGAGGTGACACCCTACACCCATGCTAGCGTTGGCAGAAAACATTCCGTCTTCGGCAGAAAAAATGCTATTTCGTGTGCTAATGGATGAAATGAGCATTTTACTCACCTATTTCAGAAACTTTAAAATGTTTGTATGTATGGGATCTCTTTCTTTTTTCTTTTTTCATTTCTTTTGAGATTGTACCAAAAAAAAGTCCAAGCCAAGGCCGGCTAGAATGCAAGCTGTTTTACACCACCACGATATCGACATAGCTACTAGAACTGTTGCATAAATGCGTGATAATATTACATCTCATTATAAAATGAAGTTGAAAAGTGTTTTCTAAGCGTAAAATGGAGAGTTCACGTTCAGTATATCCTTCTCGTTCTGGGCCGTATATATAGCGAAGTATGCGAAAAGCTTTAATGTGTGTTTATTTGCAATGTGTCTCCTGTTTCGCTTACTCATATTGCTATTATATTGCAATAGCATATACAGGTCGGACTCGATTATATGTGATTCGATTATATACAATTTTGGCTTCGATTATATACAGTTTGAGAAATTTTTTTTTGTGTTTCAAATATGGCTTATTTCACGAAAAAAATATTACCTTTTACCGTTAAGGTGAAATTTAAGTGGCTTTTATATGTATAGTGGGGTCAAAATCGTGATTTTTGAAAATTATGCTTGAATTTTCACCAGGAATCGTATATATCGATATTGTAGCGAAATCAAGATAGATAGAAGTTAAGTGCCGAAGAACCATTTGTAGAGTGGATCCTCTATCACCTTCCGAATGAATTCGGATTTTGCTTATGAGAAAGGTATTTTATGACTTTAGGGGAATAATCAAAAATTAAATTCTTCTTTCATATTCAAAACACAAAAAATATATACATAAAAAATATTTTAAAAAAATCTTTCGACTCGATTATATACAGTGAAAATAAATCCGAAACAGTATATAATCGAGTCCGCCCTGTATATTATAGAAATGCTATACCAGTATTTAAGAGTCTTGACATTTTCTGTTATTTTAGGCTCTCGATTGAACTTGATGTTGTTTTCTGAAATACTGGGAACAAACAGTATTTTTTGTGCTTTTCCCGAAAGATTATGCATAAAAACATCGTTTTATGAAGAAATCTAAGTAAGTAATCTGCAACATCTTTGCAGAATATAAATCTCATTGTTATAAGGTGATTGTCTTGGTGGGACATGGAACAATTGAATTGGCTGTTGTTTTTTTAAAAGCTAGGAAAAACAATTTTTTTTTTGTGTTTCTCCGGAAGATTAGGCATAAAAAATTGTTTTATTAAAAAAAGTGAAATTTTTCCATAAGTAACATGGGACAACTATGCGTAGAACGGCAGAAAGCATGTGCTAAACATTAATTTTGAGTGTAGACACCCGCCCCGGGTATCGTCGGTGACGCTACGCCACTGGTTGTTTCAATTGTGTCCCAATCTGCGCAATCTCGACGTTTCATGCGATTGTAAGACATTTGGCATCGAATCTTTGTTTTAAAAAAACCCCGATTTCCTTTACCCATTAACATTTTTAATCGAGTTCTCTTTGAAAATTCGAGATGGTCATTTTCATTGGCACTCTAATGTCCATATTACCCGGATCGACTAAAATATTGTAATTTTGTGTTTTTTAATTTCAGTAAAAATATTGGAAAACACTTTTTTGTAAAACATTTGGCCGATTAATCCGAAAAAGAGTATATTCAAATGCAAGAAAGAAAATAATTTAAGTTTTGTAAAGCATGAGTTTCCAACGATATAATTGATTTTCTTCTTAACATGTCCGTATTACCCCCACCTCCCCTACATGTTTTTAATACGTATAAACATTACTATTTATTGGGATTTCAACAAAAATCTAAACTATTCAGATGTGGTGTTGATGACGTTGCGTAATCTTTTTCAATTCAAAATAAATAAATAAAAATCCAACAACATTTACTTTTCAGCAATTCCAAATGAAATCGACAAATGACAAAACACGAGTATTTTTGATTCGAATGAAAGTGTGTACTCCGTTTGGGTTAGAGGAAATATGAGTTTTTAACAGCAATTGGGAATTTTTTGACTCAAGCGTAACTTTTAAAAAGTGCGTATCGATTTGAGTAAGAGAAATTTTTCATATTTTATATCTCAAAAACTATGAGTCATACCGAAATAGTGTCTTAGAAAGAGTTATAGAGTATTGATGGTTGAATATGAAAAAAATGTACACTGAGAAAAAAAATTAGTACTCTTTTTTTTATTTACAAAATAAAAATTGCAATATCCAAAATACATTTTTTTTTTTTATTTTTTCATACAAAATAGAAGTCATGCAGAAAATTTAAAAAAGGGCTTAAGATGGTAAAACTATTTTTGACGAACTTGATGGAACATCGAATTTTTAGGAATTTTCGAAACTTCGAATTTTTGTATGTTAACAATCATTCATAGCCACAAATTATGGATCCTGATGTGATTTAAAACAAAAAAAGGTTATTATCAATCTCCATCTAAATGCAACAATTCTCGAGATATTTGAAAAAAATATTTCTAATTTATAATCTTTTCTATAGTAAATAATCCCTTTTAATATGTTTGTCGTGTTATACCGTCATGTTCATAAAATTTTATGAATTTGCTTATAATTTCCAACAACTTTTCCAAATACTTCATCATGGTTAAATCTTTGACTCAAGCGTAACTTTTGAAAAGGGCATATCGATTTGAGTAAGAGAAATCTCTGATAATTTATATCTCAAAAAAATTGAGTCGTACCGAAATAGTGTGTTGGAAAGAGTTATAGAGTATTGTTTTGTGCTTAATTCGAAAAAAATATACACTGAGAAGAAAAATTAGTACACTTTTTTTTATTTACAAAATAAAATTTTAATTCGCGATATCAAAAAATTTGTTTTTTAAAATATTTTTTTCAATTTTTTCATATAAAATAGAAGTCATGTAGAATTTTTAGGAATTTTCTAAACTTCGAATTTTTGTGTGTTAGCAATCATTCTTAGCCACAAATTATGAATTCTGATGTGATTTAAAACAAAAAAGGTTATTATCAATCTCCTTCTAAATGCAACCATTCTCGAGATATTTAAAAAAAATATTTCTAATTTATTGTCTTTTTTATAGTAAATAATCCTTTTTAATATGTTTGTCGTGTCATGTTCATGAAATTTTATGAATTTGCTTATAATTTCCAACAATTTTTTTTGATTAATTGAAGTTGGTATTAGGATAAAAAAGATTTTTTAAGTTTCCTACGTTTTGTATTAACCCTCATGTCTTCGAATGTTTCGTAACGTAACTCCTAAACATATGTCTTTACCATAACGATGTATTTGGAAAACTTGTTGGAAATTATAAGCGAATTCATAAAATCTCATGAACATGAAAATGAAATTAAGCCAACAATACTCTATAACTCTTTCTAACACACTATTTCGGTATGACTCATATTTTTTGAGATATAAATTATCAAAGATTTCTCTTACTAAAATCGATACTACCTTTTCAAAAGTTACACTTGAGTCAAAAAATGAGCCATAATGATGTATTCGTAAAAGTTGTTGGAAATTATAAGCAAATTCATAAAATTTCATGAACATGACGGTATAACACGACAAACATATTAAAAGGGATTAATTACTATAAAAAAACAATAAATTAGAAATATTTTTTCAAATATCTCGAGAATTGTTGCATTTAGAAGGCGATTGATAATAACCTTTTTTGTTTTAAATCACACCAGGATTCATAATTTGTGATTAAAAATGACTGCTTACATACAAAAACTCGATGTTTCAAAAATTCCTAAAAATTCGATGTTCCACAAAATTTGTCCAAAATAGTTTTACCATCTTTTTGAACTTTCTACAAGACTTCTATTTTGTATGAAAAAATTAAAAAAAAAATTAAAAAATATATGTATTTTGGATATTGCAAATTGAATTTTTATTTTGTAAATAAAAAAAAGAGTACTAATTTATTTTCTCAGTGTACATTTTTTTCATATTCAACCATCAATACTCTATAACTCTTTCTAAGACACTATTTCGGTACGACTCATAGTTTTTGAGATATAAATTATCAAAGATTTCCCTTGCTCAAATCGATACGCCCTTTTCAAAAGTTACGCTTGAGTCAAAAAATTCCCAATTGCTGTGGAAAACTCATATTTCCTCCAACCCAAACGGAATACACTCTTTCATTGGAATCAAAAATACAAGTTTTTAAAATCTGCATTTTTAGGACGATTTCATTTGGAATTGCTGTTTTAGTAAAGCAAATGTGGTTTTTTGTATCCGAAATTCGTCCAATGCATGAGTAAAAGAGAACAGAAATCCATTCCAACGCAATGATTTTCTTTGTACGATTGCACATACCTATATGTAATTAAACAGTCAGTAGTTTGCACATTCGATGACCATTATGAAACATTACATTTTGAAATCTAATTCTTCGTAAAGAGGCAAACTCCTTCCACGAAGGTAAAGATACCCAACATCCCAATCCCTTCAAATATTTATCCCAATATATTGCATTTATTCCGACCGTATATGTACCATTTTGTTTTTAACTCAGCCGAGAGAGAAAATGTGATACACTTCGGTTTATAAATATTTCATTTCAATTCTGTTCGCTGTATGATTTTACAGCTGCAATAAAGAACGGAAGAGGGGAAAGCTGAAATTCCGAGTGCGTTTTGTGGTGGAAAGCAATTTCATTAATGAAAACGGTTTTTCAGTATGTTCTGATCAGTGGACATAAGTTCCGGATAATAGTATGGTCGATTAACAGATCGTACAATTTGAAGCTGCTTCAATCCATTCCGATATGAACAGTTTAATTAAATTCTGCAGAGCATGTTTAGTACTCATGTCCAATGGTACGAATAATAGAAGATTAATCGAATCAGAGAAAATCTGCAATTTGTATTTCCTCCACGTAGAAGTTCATTGAAGTGAGCGTGTAGAACGTAGTTTTACTAAACGATGCCAACATGCAGCTTTACATTCACATGTGAATATTTATGGTGCGCACATTCAATCAACACAGCCCTCGTGAACGACCTAGAATGAGAACAAAACATGAATGCATCGGCTCAATGATGTTTCGTTTATAACAACTCTCGGCTGCGATAACGAATCAGTGCTGGCTCTCATTAATGAGATTCGAAACGGTCGCATTCTGTGTGCAACATTGGTGGGAAAGCGATGTGCGGAAATACTCCAACGTTTCGCGTTTTGCATGAATCTCCATAAACGTGTTCGCGTTTAGGTCACATTAATTTGTAACGTTTTCATTTTCCTTCCGGAAAGGAACCATTATCTTGAGTGTTTCCGCTCGAAAAGAAAACGCCGACATTAAGAACCATTGGTTGGAAGTTGTTTCCTTCTTTCTCATATCCTTCTTTTTCGCGCTCATCGCTACCACTAACTAACATTGTGAAGCGTTTTTATCCCCAAGTTGGATATCTATTTGTCGTTTGATTTTTTACCATCACTGGAAATGATTCACTCGTTTCAACCGTAATCACGAAAACAGTAGACACTTACTCGAAGGCAAATCTGCAACTCCCCGACTCATCACGCCTGATCCCCATTGGTATTCTTCGGTGACTACCTCACCCATTAATTATGCAGAGAAAATGGAAAACGAGATTTAAAAATGTGAAAGGAGCATTGAAAACCCACGACAAGGACTGACAAATCCTCATCCTTTCCATTACCATCCATGTCAAATTTTGAAATCGCCTGACTGAGCTCGCTTTTCATAGTCAATTTCATTCGAGGCTGCGTATCTCAAGCCGCCCATCTTCCGATTCATAATAGCGCCTACTTGCTCGGCTTCGGGTGTTTCAATTCGCAGAAAGCAGATGAAATGGCCACGAGGGAATTAGCCTGCCATCGCATTCACCGCTAATTAAAAATGGAATAAAAGCATTTAATTTCCGTCCACCATTATCACCTTCCACCAAAAGCTTGCAATAGGTAATTTGATGGGGCTTCTCTTTTCCTGCCGTTGAAGAAGAAAAAAAGCAAATGTGACGATGAGCTTGTTCCTGGAAATAATGAATTTGTGTCACTACATAGGCTTATTGTTATTACCAAATCAGCTTGGAATTATGGCATAAGGGCACCCATAAAGGTGTGTGGTAGTAATTTTTTTATTCGATTTCTTGTCATCAATATTATTCATACCAGCTAAGGAACTTTCGATCCTCCCACGCAAAAACATAATCAAGTGCGTTCGTTGGCAACTAGAACTGAGCAAAAAAATAGACGCAAAAAAAGCTCGCTTATTTGCGATAGAACCATTTGAGAAGAAAACGATGAGAGGAACTGTAAATTGAAATAAAAAAAACATGTTTAAATTGTGCCAATTACCATCAATTTTGCTAAATCGAAGGAAAACGATTCGTTATTTTATAGTTAACTCTGTTGGCAAGGGGAAAGTCCTATGGAGAAGTCCATTGTTCGATCATCTTTTGCAGCAATGTTGGACTTACATGATTCATAACGTGATGAATGTTCTCTTCCATAGCATTAATAGCCCACACTTTACCGGCATAAGCCAGGGAATTCCCGTAGACTCATAAAAATAGTCCGGCGATGCAAAATCGTATGATGTTTGAGTGTAATAACTGTCTGATGTGGTAATAATAACTGATTCGCGGGTGAAATCGAACAGCAACTTGGATAATTTTACATGTCTTTCGAAAGTAGCCATATGGTAGTGTTTTTATATCAAACAAGCTGACCCGGCAAACTTCGTCCCGCTCAAAATTTGTTTTTTGTTATCAATACCTTCAAACATTTACGTTTTCTTACTAAGCGCACATTCATAGGTCCAATCGCTGAACTGTTCATTGATTGATCTTCTAATCGACCCCGGTGAATTTATCTTTTACTAAAAAAATCCTAGTACGTCTACCAAAACTCATCATTATAATATCAGATTATTATCAGACACAGACCCCTCCCTCTTCACCACTTTAGAGAAGGGGGAGGAGTGTCTATCAACCATAGAAACGTTTCGTGCCCCCTAAAATCTTAACACGCCAAATTTGGCTCCATTTGTTTGTTTAGTTTTCGAGTTATGCAGAAATTTGTTTTTCATTTGTATGACAGCCCACCCTAAGAGAGGGATAAGTATCTAACCACCATAGAATCATTTATTGCACCCTAAAACCTCCAGATGCATAATTATGTTGCATTTGCTTGATTAATTCTCGAGTGATGTAGAAATTTGTATGGCAGCCCCACACGCTTAGAGGGGGGGGGGGGGGTCTCAAACTATCAAGAAAACCTTTCCCGGCCCCAAAAACCCCTACATACCAATTTTCATGTCGATCGGTTCAGTAGTTTCCGAGTCCATAAGAATCAGACAGACAGACAGACAGAAATCCATTTATATATATACTAGCTAACCCGGCAAACTTCGTCCCGCCCAATCGCAGAACTATTCATTGATTGATCCTCTAATCTACCCTTTAAAATTACCTTTTACTGTAACATTCCTAGTACTTCTAGCAAAACTCGACATTATAATATCATATTATTTTCAGACACAATTCTCGTTCAAGATATTTCAACCACTTGCAAATAACATGTTTCTTCATTACGTTACATGCTAAATTTGGTTTTATTTGCTTGATTAATTCTCGAGTAATGCAGAAATTTGTGTTTCATTTGTATGGCAGCCCCCCGTTAGAGAGGGGGGTGGAGTGTCTAACCACCATAGAATTATTTGTTGCACCCTGAAACCTCCATATGCCTAATTTGGTTTCATTTACTTGATTAATTCTCGAGTATGCAGAAATTTGGGTTTTATTTGTATGGCAGCCACCCCTTTGAGTGGGGGAAGGACTGTCTAACCATCATAGAAACATTTATTGCACCCTAAAACTTTCACATGCCAACTTTGGTTTCGTTTGATTGATTAATTTCCGAGTAATGCAAAAAATTGTGTTTCATTTGTATGGCAGCCCCCTTTAAGAGAGGGGGAAGGAGTATCTTATCACCATAGAAACATTTATTGCATCCTAAAACCTCCACATGCCAAATTTGGTTTCATTTGCTTGATTAATTCTCGAGTAATGCAGAAATTTGTGTTTCATTTGTATGGCAGCCCCCCCTTAGAGAGGGGGGAGGGGTCTCAAAATATCACGAAAACCTTCCCCGACCCCAAAAACCCCTACATACCAATTTTCATGTCGATCGGTTCAGTAGTTTCCGAGTCTATGAGAATCAGACAGACAGACAGACATCACTCCATTTTTATATATATAGATAGATATAGATGATAACTTAATTTCCTAATCACCGCTCACCATCAATCTTTGGCGATAAATTCGATTAAAACCAATGCAAAATGGTCCAGGGAACGACAGGGTGTGAAAAATTAGCATCTACAACATGACAGTCATTCCCTAATATTTACTTTATAATATTAGGCTGTCAAAAAAGTCCTGCGGTATTTCCGCGAGGTGTCGTTGTAAGCGCGTAGTTCTCATTGTATCGAGTCATACTATAGCTTGTTGGAAAGGTATTTTTGCGCGCTATAATATAGTCCTTGACAGTGTTTTGTTTGGTTAAGTCGTTCGTGAGTTATAGTGTCGCAAATATGGAGCAAAATAAAGAGAAAATCCGACATATTTTACAGTACTACTATGACAAAGGCAAAAATGCATCTCAAGCTGCCAATAAAATTTGTGCAGTTTATGGACCCGATGCAGTTTCCATTTCCACCGCACAACGATGGTTTCAACGTTTTCGTTCTGGTGTAGAGGTCGTCGAAGATGCGCCACGCTCCGGAATGCCTGTCGTCGAAAATTGCGACAAAATCGCTGAATTAGCCGAGAAAGACCAGCATAGTAGCAGCCGTAGCATCGGCCAAGAGCTGGGGATAAGTCATCAAACCGTTATTAACCATTTGAAGAAGCTTGGATTCCCAAATAAGCTCGAAGTATGGGTGTCACACACGTTGACGCAAAAAACCATCTTTGACCGTATCGACGCATGTGAATCGCTGCTGAATCGCAATAAAATCGACCCGTTTCTGAAGCGGATGGTGACTGGCGATGAAAAGTGGGTCACTTACGACAACGTGAAGCGCAAACGGTCGTGGTCGAAGCCCGCTGAAGCGGCTCAGACGGTGGCCAAGCCCTCATTAACGGCCAGGAAGGTTCTGCTGTGTGTTTGGTGGGAATTTTTTTTTATTAATTAATTCGTTTATTTTTACAGGCTCAGTTACTTAAGTTTAAAGGAGCCGAATTCTTAAATATAATTTTAAAACTATATATATATAAACAATTTTCTTAGATATATGGTTAGTAAGGTGGAAAACCGATTACTCGCGGTGTACTCGAGTTTAGGAGGGTGACATATTTTGAGGAGAAGGATGGTATATAAGGAAATTGTAACAATGTTGATGAACACTCATTTCTTAAATCTATTCGTATATCTATAGTGTATTTACATTTCAACTTATTCTACTATTTATAGCAAGGGGACGAATTACCCGCAAAGGAAGGAAAGGAGGGTATAAGGATGTAGGGACAATCACACACGAAGATCTATAGCTTTAAGGAAAACATATATATGGGACATGTAATCAAGGTCTAACCGAGCCAACACATCTCTCACCGGCACATTGGGCTGCCTTCCTCTAGCCCGAAGGGAGTTTTCTAAATTCGATCTGGCAACAAGATACACCTCACACGACCAAACAACGTGGTCGATGTCGTGGTAACCTCGGCCACAAATGCAGAGATTGCTACCGGCCAGATTGAAATGAAAGAGTAACGCGTCTAACGAACAGTGATTGGACATGAGTCGGGAGAAGGTGCGAATAAAGTCCCGACTCAAGTCCAGACTTTTGAACCATGGTTTGAGGCTAACCTTAGGAATAATCGAGTGGAGCCACCGGCCCAATTCATCTTCGTTCCATTTGCATTGCCAGTTAACTATGGTATTTTTGCGGACTAAAGAATAAAATTCATTGAAGGCGATTTGACGCTGATAAATATCGCCTTCAATTGCACCTACCTTTGCTAATGAGTCAGCCCTCTCATTACCCGGAATTGAGTAATGTGAAGGGACCCAGACAAAGGTAATGACATAACAGCGTCTGGATAAAGCACTCAAAATTTCTCGTATTCTCTCAAGGAAGTACGGCGAGTGCTTTTCCGGCCTCACTGAACGGATAGCTTCGACAGAGCTAAGACTATCCGTTACAATGTAATAGTGTTCAATAGGTCGTGAGGCGACGCTGTCCAGCGCCCAATGAATTGCTGCCAATTCAGCAATATACACTGAGCAAGGATTCTGAAGACTGTGTGAGGTGCTAAAAAATTCGTTGAACACTCCAAATCCTGTGGACTCGTTTATAGTGGACCCATCAGTAAAGTACATATTATCACAATTGATACCCCCATACTTTTCATCGAAGATCGTTGGAGCGATCCTCGATCGTTGGTAATCTGAATATTCATGGATATCCTGCTTCATGGACAGATCAAAATACACAGAGGAATTGATGTAGTCAGGGAAACAAACACGGTTGGGAATATACGAAGAAGGATCAACCTGCATGGAGATGAATTCATGATATGAACTCATGAATCCGGAGTGAAAATTTAGCTCGATCAGCTGCTCAAAATTTCCGATCACCAATGGGTTCATAACCTTACACCGGATGAAGAACCGAAGAGATAATAAATTGAAGCGATCTTTTAGTGGGAGTAGGCCTGCCAAAACCTCGAGACTCATGGTATGCGTTGAGGGCATACATCCCAACGCGATACGGAGACAAAGATACTGAATTCGCTCGAGTTTAATGAAGTGTGTTTTGGCAGCTGATTGAAAACAGAAACTGCTATACTCCATCACTGAGAGAATAGTTGTTCGATACAACATTATAAGATCTTCGGGATGGGCTCCCCACCAGGTGCCGGTAATTGTACGGAGAAAGTTTATTCTTTGTTGGCATTTTTTACTCAGATACCTAATATGGGCCTCCCAAGTACATTTGGAGTCGAACCAGACCCCAAGATACTTGAATGACATAGCATGAGTGATCGGATTACCCAAAAGTTGAAGCTTTGGTTTTGCTGGTCTATGCTTCCTAGAAAAAACCACCATCTCTGTTTTCTCCGTGGAGAATTCGATCCCTAGCCCAATGGCCCAGGTTGAAAAATGTTCAAAGTATCTTGTAAGGGTCCTTGCAGGTCGGATTCGTTTGATCCTACGACAGACACCACTCCATCATCTGCAAGTTGTCTTAGGCTGCAATTTTGTGTAAGACAATTGTCGATGTCGCTTACATAGAAGTTGTACAAAAGGGGGCTTAAACATGAGCCCTGGGGGAGGCCCATGTAAGAGACCCGACTTACTGCCGAATCTCCGTGAGAAAAGTTCAAATGTTTCTCACAAAGCAAGTTATATAACATATTATTCAATAGAGGCGGCAGACCCCGAGAGTGTAATTTGTCTGACAGGACATCTATTGAAACAGAATCAAAGGCCCCCTTTATGTCCAAGAATACTGAAGCCATTTGTTTTTTTCCGGCGTAAGCCATTTGAATTTCTGAAGAAAGCAACGTAAGACAATCATTTGTCCCCTTGCCCCTGCGGAACCCATATTGTGTATCTGAGAGTAGGCCGTTCGTTTCAACCCATCGATCAAGGCGAAACAAGACCATTTTCTCCAAAAATTTCCGTATACAAGACAGCATTGCTATTGGGCGGTACGAATTGAAGTTGGACGCGGGTTTTCCGGGTTTTTGAATAGCTATAACTCGTACTTGTCACCAATCATCTGGAACAATATTATTCTCCAGAAACCGATTGAATAAATTCAACAAGCGATGTTTGGCCACATCGGGGAGGTTTTTCAACAAGTTGAACTTAATTCTATCCGATCCTGGAGCCGAATTGTTACTTGAAAGGAGAGCAAGAGAGAATTCTACCATCGAAAACTCGGAATCAAGATCGCACCTATCTTGTGGTATATCTCGAACAATTTTTTGCACAGGAGCGGAATCAGGACAAACCTTCCGTGCAAAATTAAAAATCCATCGATGTGAATATTCTTCGCTTTCATTTGTTGAAAAGCGATTTCTCATGTTTCGAGCCACTTTCCATAATTTTTTCATTGACGTTTCTCGTGACAAACCTCCCACGAAATTTCGCCAATAAGCACGTTTTTTCCCTTTGATCAAGTTTTTAAATTGATTTTCAAGGTCCAAATACGATTGAAAATTTTCAATGGTTCCACGTTTCCGAAAAGCTTTGAATGCGTTCGATTTATCCTGATAATGCTTGGAACATTGGCTATCCCACCATGGATTGGGAGGCCTTCGACGAATAGTGGAGCCTGGGATGGGTTTCGTTTGAGCGCGAACCGCGCTGTCATAGATCAAACGAGAAAGGAAGTTATACTCCTCCAATGGAGGTAAACCATCTCTGGAATTGATGGCTAGAGCAATCGCGTCCGCATATTTTTTCCAGTCAATGTGTCTTGTGAGGTCATATGCCATGTTTATAGATTCAGAAGAATTCGACCCAATGGTGATGGAAATTTTGATTGGCAAGAGGTCACTACCGTTGGGATCCCGGATTACATTCCACTTGCAATCTAACGATAGTGAATTCGAGCAAAGCGAGAGGTCAAGAGCACTTGGGTTAGCAGGAGGTTTAGGTACACGTGTTGTTTCCCCAGTATTCAAAACGGTCATATTGAAGCTGTTACAAAGGTCATAGATCAACGATGAACGATTGTCGTGGTACTGTTCCCCCCAGGCAGTTCCGTGAGAGTTGAAGTCTCCCAAGATCAATCGTGGCTCAGGAAGGAGTGAGCACATGTCAACAAGTTGCTTGCGGCTAACCGCAGCTCTCGGAGGCCAATACAAGCTGACAATACAGAGGTCTTTGCCTCTGATGTTTACATGACAAGCAACAGCTTCGATCCCTCCAATAGGTGGAAGGTCAATTCGAAAAAATGAGTGGTACTTATTGATCCCCAATAGCACCCCTCCGTATCTGTCATCACGGTCCAAGCGTATAATATTAAAATCGTGGAAAGAGAGATCATCTCGCGAAGAAAGCCAAGTTTCGGACAGAGCAAAAACATCACAATTGGAGTTATGAATTAAAAATTTGAATGTATCCAATTTAGGGATAAGACTACGACAATTCCACAGTAAAACAGTGATATCTCCGACCTCTCTATTTAAATTAGACATCAAGAGATATAATCATTGCAAGGAGGGGCCATGTTTGCATCAATTGTTACAAAATTGTCTTTAATACTGGAAGCATTGAGATAACAATGGTTCTGATGGAGCCGGAGACATTAAAACACGTGAATATTTAATCCACAAGGTCAGTCAACTTTATAAATCCCGATTGGGAAGTTGATCTGGACGGAAAAACAGGGACAGTTGGGGTTTTTGATGTCCCCTCGAGTGCTGGGTCGTTCAAAGATGAACTATTCCCACGGAAGCCAGGAGGAACCTGATTTTGCTTGTCCGCTGCACTCGATTTTTTGGGCAAGCTAACAGGGGGTATCACCGGGGGGACTTGTTCTTGAATTTTGGGAGTGGTCACATTTTTGCGCCGGGGATTCCCTTTGAAAATAAGCGGTGTGCCCCCGCTAGCTGTGTCCGCTTCCATTTTATCAACTGGCAACGTAGAGAAAACATTGTGTGTGGAGATTGGTTGTTGTTGTTGCTGGGCCAGTGGAGAAGCGCCCTTTAAAATTTCCGCAAATGTGCGTTTCGAGCGTTCCTTTAAAGAGCGCTTCTGTTTCTCCCAGCGACTCTTGTAAGTTTCACAAGCTGAGAGTACATGTGGAGCTCCTCCGCAATATGGACACTTATGCTCAGTCGCACTGCAGGATTCGCCCACATGTTGCTCTCCGCAAGTGGCACAGCGCTCCTTGTTGGCACAATAAGCTGAAGTGTGGCCAACTGACTTGCATTTTTGGCAAGTCATGAGCTTTGGCACGAAGAGTCGCATAGGCAGCCTCAATTTATCCACCAAGACGTAGTCAGGGAGGGCGGAACCAGCAAAAGTTACTCGAAACGAGTCGGACGGTGTGAATTTAGTCTCTCCCCCTTCTTGGGAGACTTTCCCTAGTTGGCGGCACTCCAAGATTTTAACACTCACCAAAGTGAGTTTTTTAAATTTTCCAAATCCTTCTTTTATCATTTTACACGTCAGACCCGTTTCAGTTACCACCCCCGAGATTTCTACGTCATGGGACGGCACGTAGACACGATACTCTAGGGTGAACCTCTGGTCGATCACAATACCGTTTGCATGTTTCCGGTCACTCACGATAACACGCAGTTTGTTCGGTCTAACTTTTAAAACTTCGATCACGGAGGAGTAGTATCTTGTCAGATCTTTCGTGATCTGAATAACATTCAGCGCTTTTCCGTTTGGTTTGGGCCGGAAGAAAACAACCCAGGCACCAGTTCAGGTGCATCTTCTGGATAAACCTTGACACGGGGAGAGGATACAACAGAAGAGGAAGACGAGGACGAGGTTTGAACTGGCTCGGAAATATCAGAAGAAGGAAGTGAAATCGATGGTGGGAGAGGAGAAGTGGGAGTTTTGGGGAGTTCAGGGAGGAGGGAGGAGGCAATTTTTTTCGAGGGGGGTTTGTTAGGATGAGCAGATTCGTCCCCAGACGAACTACTTTCTGTAGGAGGGATTCGTTTATGTTTTTTCCCATTTACTTTTTTTGAATTGGTTTCAGAGTCGGAGGTCTCCATTTCTGGAGATCCCTCATCATTCTCCATTATATTAAATGTTCTAACTAATTTTATAATCTTATATCTATATTTATTTTATATGTACCTCGTTGCACCAAATCGAACGGCAGACCACGTTGATACAGACGAGATGGTGTATCGGCCAATAATGCGATGAATCGGTATACCTCGGTGATAATACGGCAATGCAAGAAAAACAACAATGCCGATAATCCGACACCAGCAAAAGGTCACAGCGTCCGCTGTAGCAGCCTTTGTTCTCCGCTGATTGTGGCACTGGTATTCCGCTTCTCCACAGCACGGATCACACGCGACATTCACAAACCCGCTTGCGTGAAAACAAAAGCACTCCACCAGTCACGAAGCCAATAACGGTATTGTTGTAACGTAACAACAGACGCAAACAACTCTACGTCTGGATGCCTCGGCAGTTGGTTAACGAATGATTTGGTGGGATTGTCAAGGAATAATCTATTATGAGCTGCTTCCCTATGGCCAAACGCTCAATTCGGACCTGTACTGCCAACAACTGGACCGCTTGAAGGTAGCACTCATGAAGAAGAGGCCATCTTTGATAAACAGATGCCGCATTGTCTTCCATCAGGACAACGCTAGGCCACACACTTCTTTGGTGACGCGCCAGAAGCTCCGGGAGCTCGGATGGGAGGTTCTTTTGCATCCGCCGTATAGTCCGGACCTTGCATCAAGTGACTACCACCTGTTTTTGTCCATGGCGAACGAGCTAGGTAGTCAGAAGTTAGCCACAAAAGAGGCCTGTGAAAATTGGCTATCCGAGTTTTGACGTAGGACTACGTCTTTCATTTCTATACCGGGGTGTAAAATCAAAGTTTCGAAAACGAAAGCGTTACGCCGGAGACCGAGATTTTGAGCGTTAATAGCTCCTAAACAACTGAACGAAATGGTATGATAAACACTTCATTCGAAAGATAAAATGTCTACGCGTTATATACTTGTAACTTTTTGATCCAAAAACTTGTTTCAATAGTCTTAAAATTGCTTTCAAAACAGGCTATTGAAATCACCAATCGGTATATAAGCGAGCGGCGCTCGGAAATCCACTCAGTTCTAATTGAACAGCGATTGGAGCATGTTGTCGCTGTTGCGGTGAAGCTCTTTATTTATCATGAAAGCGCGGATGAACGGTGTCACCAAGAGCCTGTTTGTGCACCCTAGGCCAGAAGGGAATCTATCAGGAGGAGAGTGATGCCACAAACGGTTCCCAGGGAAGACATCGCTACACACACATACACGCGCGGCTATTAACAGGTGGTTATCGAGTTGGCATTAACCACTGGTGGGCTTCCAGTATCGAGGAAAATGTGGAAATATCTAATCGTTACTGAGAATAATCTGCCAGTTCCTCTGGGAATTTTCAAAATATATTCATGTGAAAGAGTTTAATTGAATGTTTTCTATCCATGTAACACTGTGACCAAATATGTTTCAATCAAGTGCTATTAACAGGTGGTTATCGAGTTGGCATTAACCACTGGTGGGCTTCCAGTATCGAGGAAAATGTGGAAATATCTAATCGTTACTGAAAATAATCTGCCAGTTCCTTTGGGAATTTTCAAAATATATTCATGTGAAAGAGTTTAATTGAATGTTTTCTATCCATGTAACACTGTGACCAAATACATTAGGTTTTGTGGTTTTTCAATCAATCGCAATTAACAGGATAGCTTCAGAAGATTATTCTTCCCCATCAGTAGGATATTTCCGTATCCAATATTGTATGCGCCCGCAATCGATTATTGCTCAGTCGCCGAAAGTTCCGAGCTCAGAGAGTTCATTCCCCTCTAGTTTGCCTTCCAAATTGCCATCGTAAACCACACCTTCTCTCGATTCAATCACACACAAAAAGCATACTTAAGCGATATTCTGGTGGTGAAACACATTCATTTTTCGTGAGGACATCGACAAGACAACATCGTTGCCTAACGTGCTGGAGGAGGTGGACGGCGAAGGATCGACACATACACGCGCAGAACTCTTTCCGTTAGGATGCCATTCAGCATCTAGAAAGTTCCGGAAAGATCTAATCATTGCTGGAAAATAATCTGCCAGTTCCTTTGGGAATTTTCAAAATATATTCATGTGAAAGAGTTTAATTGAATGTTTTCTATCCATGTTACACTGTGGCCAAATATGTTTCAATCAAGTGCTATTAACAGGTGGTTATCGAGTTGGCATTAACCACTGGTGGGCTTCCAGTATCGAGGAAAATGTGGAAATATCTAATCGTTACTGAAAATAATCTGCCAGTTCCTTTGGGAATTTTCAAAATATATTCATGTGAAAGAGTTTAATTGAATGTTTTCTATCCATGTTACACTGTGACCAAATACATTAGGTTTTGTGGTTTTTCAATCAATCGCAATCAACAGGATAGCTTCTGAAGATTATTCTTCCCCATCAGTAGGATATTTCCGTATCCAATATTGGATGCATAAAACCTTGTGCCTCCAACGTAACGCTCTCGTTTTCGAAGTTCTCCAAATATTCATTCATTCAGATTCAACTTCATACAAATGATCTCTAAATCAACGATAGTCCTACGTCACCCTTGCGGTTATACCATAGATATAACCCACTTCATGTTTTTTGCCAATAAGGAAGCGAGCTTCTATAACAGGAATATTATGAAGTTGGCATCTCGTTGGGAACAAGTCATCGAACAAAACGGCGCATATTTGACTTAAAACAGATGATTGTAACTAATTTTATGAACAAATGAAAATTCAAAAAAAATACCGCAGGACTTTTTTGACAGCCTAATATAACAAAAGTGCTAAATCGGTTGTATTGAAAGATAGCGAAATTGTTTGCTCGATAGGACTTAAAATAAATGGGACTACAACATTGTTGAACTATGCTTACATCTATCTATACAGCCATTCCATACCAAACCGATATAATGGTTCTCAGATTTTCGTTAAAAAGTGATAATTTTGTTCTTTATCGCAAAATATTTGACCCGTTTTTTCTTTTTTTTGGATGCTCATTTCAATTTTAGGGTGATCCGAAAAATCAATTTTTTATACTATTTCCCTAAAAATGACTTTTTTCAAAAACTCTTAACTTTTGAACCACTGAACCGATTTGGATGATCAATATATTAAATAGAATTACTTCAGTTGCAGGAAAATTAATATTTTTTCCGTCATTCTTGATTGTATTCGTTTTTTCTGGTTTTCATGGACTCAGGATCAAGATCAGGATCAGAAAGCTGAAAATTTTTCACATAAAATATCTCAAAATCAGAGATGTGTTCTTTTTCGTTTTCAAGTTATAATTTTTCGAATTTAATCGATGGTTCAAAAAATCATTTTCGCCCTTATTCCCAAAAATGCCTTTTTTCAAAAATTCATAACTTTCTAACTACTGTACCGATTCAGATGATTAATATACCAAATTAAAGCACTTTAGTTTTCTGTTATCTGGTATCTTCTGTGGTATCTAGTGAAAAAATTGGATTCTAGTTGCATAGTGTGGTCGAAACTAGAACAGATCTCTGAGTTTCGGATATGTTATGAAAAATGTACTCAGCTTTCAATAAAAAAATATAAAACTACTGCGCCCTTGGTCCCGAAACCATGTAAACTATTAAAACAGATACAATCGATAATCACGAAAACAAAATTCATTTTCTGCACAAGTGTAATATTTTTTCAAAAAAAAACTAACTTATTTACTTTAATTTGATATATCTTATCGAATCGGTTCAGTGAACTACGGAAGTAATAAATTTTTGAGAATAGGAAAAAGAGGAAAAAAATGATATTCCGAACTACCAGTGAACTTTGAAAAATCATAACTTAAAAAAGAAAAAGACCACATCTCTGATTTTGACATCTTTAAGTGAAAAATCCTCAGCTTTCTAGAAAATATATAAAAAATATATAGCACCATATAGCGTCCCGAGACCATGAAAACCATAAAAAACAAATACAATATATAATAACGGTGACAAATTTTAATTTTTCTGCAACTAAAGTTATTTTACTAAAACGTCGAAGTGATTGGCTTTGATTTGATATGTCGATCATTAGTATCGGTCTAGTAGTTAAAAAGATATATATACAGTAATTTTAGGAAAAAAGTTAGAATATTATGCTCCCTATATATGTCTTCCTAAGAAACTCGCTTCACTTCCCCAAATGCACATGCCCATTCTCCTTTCCCTTTCCTATACATAAGCAGAACTTAGCACCCAATGAGATCAATTGACTACACCAGCCACATGAACTTCCCAAAAAGCACTCATGACCATAGAATACTTAATATAAAATCACCTGGCTATAAAGTTATCACAATGTTCCGGACAACGTGGCGACGAAGGAGAAAATGCTATTTTTATCTATAATATATTTCTGTAGTCATAGATTTATTTGACTTAGGCTTCTATTTATAGAAATCTTAATTTAGACTTGTGTTTAAAAATGATACATGATGACTCTTTGTCTTCTTCTGCATAATTGAATAAACAGAAGAAAAGGGTTGGCTTTAATGGTATTTTTGTGTACATTTTTGAACGGAATGTGGTTCCGGATTCTACCACATTATCTCATCTAGCCTGTAAAGGATACGAGTTCATACAGGAAACGGTTTTTTCAGGGCTTCCATTTGATGTATCAAAAGAGAAAAAATTACATATTTTGAACAATGAAAAAACTCAATTCAAATGCAATTACTACACGCAATGACAGTCCTATGTCAAGATCCCGTTCGTGCCTCTAGGCTCAGACCCATCAACTTTATTTTTCTAATATCCAGTATCCGGCCGGATACCAAATATTGACCGGATAGGCAGGATACCGGATATCCGTTTCATCTCTAGATTAGTCTGTTATGTGCTTCCCGGTTGTAAAATAACTGCCTGCTCCTCGTTGCTTGACCTCTCTGCTGGATGACAGGAGAATCACAAAAGCGTGGGGGTTGTGATGCAGTTTTCGCTTCTCTTCAGGAACTGAGAAAAGGTTGGTAACACATTCACCTAAGATTTAATTTTCAATAGAGTGGATCAAACAAATATGCTCCGGTCGGACACGCATAATGCTATTTCACTACACCATTATTCAAAGTTTTATGTTTTTTCACGAAAAGAAAAGAAAACTTATGATCATGGTTTGTCCAAAAAATAATCATGGTTTGTCCGGTATATTTAATCACCATTTTTGAATGAAAAAAAATCTAATATTCAAGTAAATGTTGCATTTCTCATATTCTGTCATCATATTGATCCATTCATAACTTAGGGTTTCTTCAGAATATCGCCTTTTGTTGGGCATTCTAGAAGTGTTCACCTCGACACACTTAACACAGAGAATCATTATTTCTGCTATGCGTGAAGGACACTATAAACAAACTGCAGCGCGCTAAGCGGTTGCAGTTTGTTTATAGTTAGTGATTTTTTGGACCACTTGAAAACGAAAATGGTCCCCCTAATGAAAAAATAAAAAATACGGGTCTAATAGTTTGCGATAAAGAGCAAATCTATCACTTTTCAAGAAAATCTGAGAACCACTATATCGGTTTGGCATGGAATGGCTGTATATATTCTTCTATCTATATATATCTTCTTCTATATATATAAAAATGGAGTGATGTCTGTCTGTCTGTCTGATTCTTATAGACTCGGAAACTACTGAACCGATCGACATGAAAATTGGTATGTAGGGTTTTTTGGGGCCGGGGAAGGTTTTCGTGATATTTTGAAACCCCCCCCCCCTTTCTAAGGGGGGCTGCCATACAAATGAAACACAAATTTCTGCATTACTCGAGAATTAATCAAGCAAATGAAACCAAATTTGGCATGTGGAGGTTTTAGGATGCAATAAATGTTTCTATGGTGATAAGATACTCCTTCCCCCTCTCTTAGAGGGGGCTGCCATACAAATGAAACACAATTTTTTGCATTACTCGGAAATTAATCAATCAAACGAAACCAAAGTTGGCATGTGAAAGTTTTAGGGTGCAATAAATATTTCTATGATGGTTAGACAGTCCTTCCCCCACTCAAAGGGGTGGCTGCCATACAAATGAAACACAAATTTCTGCATTACTCGAGAATTAATCAAGCAAATGAAACCAAATTTGGCATGTGGAGGTTTTAGGATGCAATAAATGTTTCTATGGTGTTAAGATACTCCTTCCCCCTCTCTTAGAGGGGGCTGCCGTACAAATGAAACACAAATTTCTGCATTACTCGAGAATTAATCAAGTAAATGGGCGAGACGAAGTTTGCCGGGTTAGCTAGTATATATATAAAAATGGATTTCTGACTGTCTGTCTGTCTGTCTGATGCTTATGGACTCGGAAACTACTGAACCGATCAACATGTAAATTGGTTTGTAGGGGGTTTTGGGCCCGGGGAAGGTTTTCGTGATAGTCTGAGACCCCTCCCCCCTCTCTAAGGGGGGGGGAGGTATGCCATACGAATGAAACACAAATGTCTGCATTACACGAGAATTAATCAAGCAAATGGAACCAAATTAAGCATATTGAGGTTTTAGGGTGCAATAAATGTTCCTATGGTAGTTAGACGCTCCACCCCCCTCTTTATGGGGGGACTCTATACCAATGAAAAAGTATCGCCGAATGTGTTGATAAGAGCAGAACTCGAGGAAGGAATTGTCCGATTTAGGGGTGTCTTTATTCTATCATATTTTATGTATATATATATATATATATATATATATATATATATATATATATATATCTATATACATATATATATATATATATATATATATATATATATATATATATATATATATATATATATATATATATATATATATATATATATATATATATATATATATATATATATATATATATATATATATATATATATATATATATATATATATGTATGGATTCCTCGAGTCGAGAAAGACGCACCACGCTAGATATGAGGTACAGACTAGGGGGGCGTTGCTGATCAAGGGTCAACTGCATCCCAATAGTAAGTATCCCGAGTCGGGCACACGTACAGAGCATTGGAGACAGCAACAACCGAATTACGAAAACACTTGTAATACTAACCTCGAGCCAACCGCGAGTAATCGGTTACATATTACTAACATAGATAATAAGAAAAATTGTCAAAGTATTGAACTCCCGGCCCCGTGAGGCTAACGCCATATGAGCCTTGATAAAAATATATATTTTGGAAAAAAAAAAAAAAAATATTTTATGTATAAAACATTTATTCCATGTAACGGAGAAACGTCTTATTTAAAAGTGGTTGAAAAATCTTGAATGAAAATAATCTGATATTATAATGATGAGTTTTGTTAGAAATACTAGGAATTTTATAGTAAAAAGTAAATTCAACGGAGACGAATAGAAGACCAATCAATGAACAGTTCTGCGATTGAACCCATGAACTTGCTCATAGTAAGAAAACATAAATGTTTGAAGGTATTGATAACAAAAAATAAATTTTTGGCGCGACGAAGTTTGCCGGGTCAGCTAGTATAAATATAAAAATCTCGCGTAACGGTGTTTGTTACCGAACTCCTCCGAAACGGCTTAACCGATTTTAATAAAATTATGCACAAAAAACTTGGTAGGCATGAGAAAAGGTTGTATACTATATACGATACCACTAGGATCCCGATTACCATATATTTAATACCGAATATAGAATAGAGTGGTCTATGTAGATTTTTTTTCTGATTATTTTTTTAAATCTTAAATTCGGCTTCTAAAATACATAAAAAAACAAATAAAATACATATATTTTAAATCGCGACTTTAGTACTTTTGTATAAACAATATCCAAATAATTAAACCGTCGATCGTTTTTCAAATAGAACCAATTTATTTTCGTTGTTAAATGACAGATAGCGCTACGTTCACTTCATCAAACTTACACAAGTAACCTCAATTCGTCTAAAGCCAGGCGCATCGCCAGCGAGCTTTTTGAATGTACGCAATGAATTATTGAAATTTTTCGAATCACACATTCAGATTGCAAAATGAAAATCACACTATTATCATCAATACTGATAAAACAGCAGCTGAAGAGCACGTGTCCAATGCGAATGTTGTTGAAGACAATGCTGGCACCTGCACAGCGACGCAAGAAATTGTGTTTCGAATATGAAACAATAATATGGAGTTTATCATCGATACAAATCGTTCTTACGATGCTTTATATCTTTTTTTACGATGGTACCAACGTTCCTAACGTTTGTCGTCTCAACGTAGTTACAAGCAATACAATACGTGTGACACACACGTGCAGGTCACAAGGAAACTCTTTGACGAAAATTCACCATATTGCACAAACTTTGAAAAACGAGACTCCGCCACAGATACTTCATTCTTTATGAACATCATTACTCATTTTGAATTAATATCTATGAGCATATGGTGTAAGGATACGAAACAAAAAATGTGTGTGTATTTTTATATATGTATCGTATGATGATTCGACGTGATCAGACTGCGATTCATTCTACAGAATCATCAGAAGCGCGAAGAAGAAAACATTCACTTGCAAGACGCTATCATGAGCAAAACCGACACAGCCTTTGCTAATGCCAGGCCAAAAACGCATGCATTGTCATGACATTGCAGCACGTGTATTCAAACAAAAAAAAGAAGTCTTTAATGAGCTCCATTACCACACTACACGTATGTATGCATGGATGTATGAGATTGAATCACGACAGCGAGGATTTTCACTTTGATCAGTCGACAAAATACGCTCTGAAGAAATCGATAGCATTATTTACTCTGAAATTCTAGATCCGTCTACTGAAAATCTCTCCTATGTTCAAAAATCCGATCGAGTCAGAATGACCCGAGTGGATCGCAAATATTGCTTTCAGTTCAGCTCAAATCCAATTGGGTTGTGCAAATGGTCTGATAACATGATAAACAAAAATTTTCCACCAACGAGATAGCAGTTGAAAGATATTAATATTGACTTTTTTTTATTTAACGACAAAAATATATTATTTTTTTTTACATTACATTGAACTTTTATGAGATCAAGCATGTCAGATACGTTAATGAAATACATTAAATTAAGAAAATACTTTTTTTTTTCATCGGCGGTCATCGTCTTGTCTTTCCATTCCTCGATATGTCAAACACAACTGCCAACAAATGAGTCACGAACATTTCACTTTGTTTATCGAATGACGATGCACACCGTCACATTTGGCAGCATAAATATCACGTCCCGTTCTTCCATTCAAATCGTTTCATTCTTTCTATTCTATCGATCACATTCGATCGATTTTATAGATCGTTAAAACATTTAAATACACTATCAATATATTGATCATATTTTAGTTAACAAACAACATATCCACTAGCAATAATTTATATGGCAGTACAACGTTTGCCGGATTGTTAATGTCACCGTGCGTTGATTGATTTCGCGATGAGCGTATTCAAATGACAACAAATGGCATCGGTACAACGGAGCTTCTAAAAATTCAGCCGAATTCAAAACAAAAAGTAATTGGATTCTCTCCACGTTAAAAAAAACATGCTCTCACATTTCAATAAAACTAATCCTTGTTGGAAACTTATAACTAGGCAATAAATATAAATGACGTATAGAAAGTGGAACATCGCTCCTGTTCTCATTTGTATGCAGGAAAAAAAGCCAGAACCATTGAATTCATACATTTCGAGTACTGGACGTCGAAAAGGCATGATGGGATTAGGCATGCACCCAAATTGACAATAAAAGTAAACTTTTTCAATTAAAATAAATTGTTGAACGGTCGACATCACCCGGCGACCCCGTTTTGGAATGTGAAACCGATGTTTCATCACTTTCCAGTGGTTACATTGCGCTTTTCGTTGTGTGTCGACTGCTGCTGCTGCTGCTCTGAATTCTGATACTGCAGAATGACAAGCTACCTCCAGTCCCTCCGTTGACAGGAAGGCATGGACCCCGGGAATGGGGCGATAGACGAAGGATGTGAACGAGTTCCGTGCAAGTCACTTCATTTGCTCGAAGCGGCTCACAACCGTGTGGCACCCTGTGGAATGCTCAAGTGGGTAATATGTTTTTATGCTTGCTGCAAATATTAAATTTGGTGACCGAAACCCTAAATTCACTTGACACGCGAACCAATGCTGCACATAATTGATTTTGTACTGTTTTTAACTCTTTACTCCTTGATGGGAGGGATGTCAGGGATATATATTTGGTAACAGAAAATAACATCATCATGTAATTAGAGTCAGGCGAGAAGCACTTATCTGAGAAGTATATGAAAATTGAAATTACTCCCATAACAAAGTATTGGCAGATAGCTAACTATTCTTAACAGTTATGGGAAAGTCGAGTTAGCTTCATCTGAGCGGCGTTGATACAACTGCAGCAGAATGGCACAACAGGCGATGGACTTCGAGAGATGCCAACTGGCACAGGTCCGAGTAAAGTGTAATGCACATCCTGAGGCGGCACAATTGTAGTCACGAGAGTACATTGTTGCTAATTCTATGAAGGCAATCTCTCTCGCGAGAATGATCACAGTCATAATATTTGCATGGAAATGGAATGCAAAAGGTACCGGTTCAGATATCTAGTTCTTCATCAACTGAATCTAGACAGACATCTTATCGACCACATATTGCGGTTAGAGTAGTACACCACATCGAGTGTTGCAGTTATTTTGGTCAGCAAGGGAACCATTAGAAATGTTGTGTATAGGTGGAAGCATAGCATTCATTTGGCAGCATGTTGTGCCAATAGTAACTGCTACGTAATTGCACTGCTCTAGTTCACAGTATTTTGAAACCTCCCGAGAATCGTTTACGCAGATCTAGCTGAGCGTTATTTAGCAAAATTCGCAACATTAAATGTATCCACACAGACAAACTCCTCACTGAGCTGTTCCACCGCAAATGACCATTGTTTATTCATAAATTTGATTTTTGCATTTTTTCACTTGACTGAAATTTTGCAGACACATTCTTTTCGATCAAAAAGGACAATTTGCATCATCGGTTTGCCTTACTTTTGAGAAGGGCCTAAGCAAAGATTGCTTGAAAATTTCATTAAAATTTCTATAAAAATAAATCAGAAACGGGTTGCCCAATTGACTTGGTCCTTCCGCAATGTTTCTGATTATTACACTGCCGTTCTACGCATAGTTGTCCCATGTTGCTTTTTGACAATTTTCACTTTTCTTCATAAAACGATGTTTCCATACCTATCCATAATAAATAAATCGGTTCAAGTACAATAATTTTATGTCACGCTTTCAGCGAGGCTATTGCACTCATTTCTGGTTCGAAAGAACGAACTAATTCTCAAACAAATAAAAAAAAATTTAGCAGATCATGTGTGCACATTGTAAGCGAATGCCTAATAACAATGAGATTTATATTTTGCAAAGGTGTTGCAGCTCACCCCCCTCTTCATAAAACGATGGTTTTGTGCATAATATTAGGCTGTTAAAAAAGTCCTGCGGTATTTTTTTTGAACTTTCATTTGTTCATAAAATTAGTTACAATCATCTGTTTTAAGTCAAATATGCGCCGTTTTGTTCGATGATTTGTTCCCAACGAGATGCCAACTTCATAATACCCCTGTTATAGAAGCTCGCTTCCTTATTGGCAAAAAACTCGGATAGCCAATTTTCACAGGCCTCTTTTGTGGCTAACTTCTGACTACCTAGCTCGTTCGCCATGGGCAAAAACAGGTGGTAGTCACTTGGTGCAAGGTCCGGACTATACGGCGGATGCAAAAGAACCTCCCATCCGAGCTCCCGGAGCTTCTGGCGCGTCACCAAAGAAGTGTGTGGCCTAGCGTTGTCCTGATGGAAGACAATGCGGCCTCTGTTTATCAAAGATGGCCTCTTCTTCATGAGTGCCACCTTCAAGCGGTCCAGTTGTTGGCAGTACAGGTCTGAATTGAGCGTTTGACCACAGGGAAGCAGCTCATAATAGATTATTCCTTGACAATCCCACCAAACACACAGCAGAACCTTCCTGGCCGTTAATGAGGGCTTGGCCACCGTCTGGCCGCTTCATCGGGCTTCGACCACGACCGTTTGCACTTCACGTTGTCGTAAGTGACCCACTTTTCATCGCCAGTCACCATCCGCTTCAGAAACGGGTCGATTTTGTTGCGATTTAGCAGCGATTCACATGCGTCGATACGGTCAAAGACGTTTTTTTGCGTCAACGTGTGTGGCACCCATACATCGAGCTTCTTTGTGAATCCAAGCTTCTTCAAATGGTTAATAACGGTTTGATGACTTATCCCCAGCTCTTGGCCGATGCTACGGCTGCTACTATAGTTAACACACAGTGCAGCAATCGGTACTGTACCATTCCGTCAGCACGCATCCTGGAATAACGACCCGTTATAAAAACCAGACCCCTGCCACATGTTACCAGAAGGAGATAACGAAAGAGATGCGATAAGAACGAGATGAGATAATGTGTAAAAATGAGATAATGCTAGAGCCAGGCTTTGTAAGACTCTAGCATAGATATAATGACCAGCCCCTTTTTAGTGTTCAATAAACGAAGAGCCTCGCTCTCGTCAAAATAAAGTTAGTTTTATTTATTAACTGGCGCCCGAATAGGGACCAGCGCGTGTGATTAAAAGAAGTTTAGATTCGCCACGATAGAGTGACGCGAACAAAACTATCCGAAAAAAAAATCTGAAATTCTGACCGCCAGGAGCAGCCGTGTGGAAAAGGCTCCACAAGTAGCAGCAGCAGCAGCAAAAGGGAACAAGCCGCCACACTGGGACGATTTTGGACGCCGCGTTGGTCTCGACCCAGGAGGAGTTCGACCGTTAGAGGTTCCGGACCACATTGAAAGGACAAGGATTTTCACCGATAGAGGCCGAAAACTTGCACTTCCACTGTCAGAAGTTGGAAGTTAGGATGATAAGGATTTTCATGTAAGTACTTAAAAAACAAGCTACAATATCACAAAGGGAGACAAAAAAAGTGAAATAAAAAAAAAAAATTGAAATTATTTTTAATTATTTACAGAATTTGCATTTTAATATGGCACAGGTAAACGTGCAAGACATCCTTGATCGGCTTGCGCGCCTTGAAGGAGTAGTCGATCATACACCCGAGCTTGATTTCGCTGATCCTCCATTATTTTTGACTAACCCGGACGGTACACCAGTATCACCGGAAGCCATTGAAAAAATCCCAGATCTCGTTAAAGATCTGCCTACATTTACAGGAGATCCTCGAGAATTGAATACTTGGATAACTGACGCAGAAAGTCTAGTTAACCTGTATAGGCCTCAGCGCACTAGTAGCGCGGACCAGAAAAATAAATTTTATATGGTATGCAAAGCCATACGAAGAAAAATTAGAAATGAGGCTAACGATGCTCTCGTTGCGTCAAATGTTGGAATCAATTTTAATGCAATAAAAAAGACACTTCTAACATACTATGGCGAAAAACGCGATCTCGCCACCCTAGATTACCAATTAATGAATTGTCAGCAAAATGGCAAACCATTAGAATTATATTATGATGAGATTAACAGGTTGGTATCGCTGATTGTTAATAACATCAAAACAGATATCAAATATAGTCACCCTGAGGCCTCTTCCGCCATGATAAATATGTATAACCGTAAAGCAATCGATGCATTCGTACGAGGATTAGATGGTGACATAGAAAAATTCCTGAAAAATTATAAACCAAACTCCCTCGCCATGGCATACTCTTATTGCATTTCTTTTCAAAATATAGAGTATAGAAAATCCATAACGAAGACTAAATTAATCGAATTCTCACATGGCCCCAGGAATTTTATACCAACAATTCCCACAAATCTACCACCACGCATTCCTATGCGCCCGGAACAACTAAACTCTTTTCAACACCGCCCGTTTCAACCAAATAATTTCAGACAACCAGTGCAACAAAATTCGTTTCAAAGGCAACCTCCACCAGAACCGATGGATGTAGACCCATCCATCAACTCAAGACTGGTAAACTACAGCAACAGACCTCAACATTCGTTTCAACCTACCCCACTTATGAAAAGTCAGAGAATCTTCAATGCCGAAACACAACAGTACAAAGATCCTCAACATGAAACACAAAAAGAGTATACTGATGACCTTGATGCATTTCAATATTTAGAAAAAGTTCCATATCTTGCAGAAGAAAGTTTTACCGAAGGAGCCTCTTTTGAACGATATGCTAACAATATCGAAAAACAGGAACAAAATAAGCAAGAGACTAACGTACAGTCCGCCGAACTTAATTTTTTAAGAATGAAATCTACATTACCATACTTTCTATACTATGGTAACAAAGATATCCCATTGAAATTTTTGGTAGACACTGGATCAAACAAAAACTACATACACCCCAAATACGTAAAAATTTCTCACGACGTTAAAACTCCATTTTCAGTCTCTTCCGTAGCAGGTGACATTAAAATATCAAAATATTCTCAAGCACGTATATTTAAACCATACTCAAACATAAATGTAAAATTTTTCCATATGAGCAATTTAAAAACATTTGATGCGATTATAGGACACGACACTTTAAAAGAATTGGGTGCTGTCATAAATACATCAGATGAACAACTTATTATCAATAACAATATTATTCCTTTACAACAGTATCAATTCCAAGAAGTAAATAAAATCCAAATTCGAGATGACCATCTTTCAGGAACAGAGAAGGAGAAATTATTTAATCTATTATCATCTTTTCAAGATCTATTTCAGCCTCCAGACGGAAAACTGTCATTCTCAATAAAGGTAAAAGCCGAAATTCGGACAACCGACGATAGCGTTCTATAGTAATTCCTACCCATATCCACAAGCTCTTAAATCAGAAATTACTAAACAAATTGACCAACTTCTGAGAGATGGTGTAATCCAACCATCTCGCTCACCGTATATCACCGCCAGTATGGATTGTTCCAAAAAAATCCGATGCATCAGGCGAAAGAAAGTATCGCATGGTCATCGATTATAGGAAATTAAATACAAAACCTATCAATGACAAATATCCAATCCCAGACACATCAACTGTGCTTGCTAATTTGGGAAACAATAAATATTTTTCCACTCTAGATTTAACCTCCGGTTTCCATCAAATTCCTATGTCAGAAAAAGACATAGAAAAAACAGCTCCTCCGTAAACAATGGAAAATACGATTTTTTACGTATGCCCTTCGGTCTCAAAAACGCCCCAGGAATCTTTCAACGCGTAATGGATGATATACTACGTGAGCATATTGGAAAAATTTGTTATGTGTACATTGATGATATCATTGTTTTTGGACAAACAATTGAAGAACATTTTAAAAATTTGAAAACTATCTTAGAAACACTTAGGAAAGCTAATTTGAAAATTCAAGCTGACAAATGTGAATTTTTGAAATCCGAAGTTGAATTTCTCGGATTCATTGTTTCCGCCAATGGGCTCAAACCAAACATGAAAAAAGTAGAATGCATTCAAAAATATCCTGAACCAACAAATTTAAAAGAATTGCGCGCCTTCCTTGGACTTTCCGGCTATTATAGACGTTTTATCAAAGATTACGCAAAGCTTGCAAAACCTTTGACAAAACTTTTAAGAGGGGAAGATGGCCAACGCAATCAAAAAATTTTCCTATCAAATTTGATGATGAAGCTAAACAAGCTTTTATACTTTTAAAAGAGATCTTATCATCTGAAGATGTCTTAGTTTTCCCCGAGTTTAAAAAACATTTTATCCTAACAACCGATGCCTCTGATAAAGCAATCGGTGCAGTCCTTTCACAACAATTTACGAACGGCGAGAGACCCATAACTTTTATTTCTAGAACCTTATCGAGAACAGAAGAGAACTACGCCACAAATGAAAAGGAAATGTTAGCCGTTGTATGGGCATTAAACGCTTTGAGAAATTTCATTTATGGCACTAAAATAAAAATTTACACTGATCATATGCCACTAACCTTTACACTATCACCCAGAAATAACAATGCAAAGCTAAAACGTTGGAAAGCATACTTAGAAGAACATGACTATGAAATCCATTACAAACCTGGCAAAGCCAACGTTGTAGCTGATGCTCTTTCTAGAATTCAGATTAACTCACTAACACCAACACAACATTCAGCGGATAATGATGACAACTCCTATATACCTTCAACGGAAGCTCCAATCAATGTATTCCGAAATCAGTTAATTTTCCGAAGTAATCAAAATTCAAGTTACGAATTGAATGTTCCATTTGAAAGATTTCGAAGACATATATTTTCTGAACCAAATTTCACAATTGAGTTTCTCAAAGATAAAATGAAAAAATTTCTTATACCTGGAGCATTAAATGGCATAATGACAGATGAACCAACAATGGGAATCATCCAAGAAATTTTTAAAGATAACTTCAATCCAAAAATAGTAAAAGCACGATATTCGCAAAATCAAGTTGAAGACTTACCAGATGAAAATCAACAACTAGAAGAAATAAAAAACGTTCATAAGTTTGCTCATCGCAATGCGAGAGAAAACTCATTACAACTAATAAATAAATTCTATTTTCCAAAAATGAACAAGCTAATCAGAAATTACGTCAATACTTGTGAAGTATGCAAAACCGAGAAATATGAGAGGAAACCCTCAAAATATTTACCAATAAGAACACCTAATCCATCATACCCTGGAGAAATTATACATATTGATATATTTTTATATAACGCTAGCTTCTTGTTCATATCATCTATGGACAAATTTTCTAAATACATAAAAATGAGACCGATCAAATAAAAATCCATAATAGATATTAGGGATGTGCTAATTCAACTTTTATACGACTGGAATATACCAGCACAAATTGTCATTGACAACGAAAGTTCATTTGTATCAAACGTAATAGAACAGCAAATAAAAGAATTAGGAATACACATATTTAAAACGCCCGTAAATAGATCTGAAACAAATGGTCAAATAGAACGATGTCATTCCACCATCAGAGAAATTATTAGGTGTATCAAAGCCTTGAACCCAGATATGACCGTTGGTAACTTAATTCAACAAGCCACATATAAATATAATAACACATACCACTCTTTTATAAAAAATACACCGAAGAATTTTTATATAGGAGAAAACAGAATTAATCAATCAATTGAGGATTTAACAAGACAAAGAGAAAAAAATAACGAAAATATCAAACGATTATATAAGAAGAAAGATGAAAACATTAAAGCTGAACATTATCAAAACTATGAGCCTAACTCTTACGCATATGAAAAACTTCATACCAATAATAAAAGAAAAAGTCGATATAATATAATTAAAATAAAAGAGAATCACGACTCACATGTAATAGATATCCATGGAAGGAAAATACACAAAGTAAATCTACGGAAAAACTCACCAAACCATTGATCGGCACCGTATGGAAGTGGATCGCAGGATATGCTGATGCTGAACACCACTACATAATCAACCTAATACCCTAAATTCCCACATAGTACAAAATAATCATCAAGTTATGATCAACAAACCCATTGATGACCGGATTCGACAAATATCATCACCAATCAAGTACTGACCGTTAAGAAGGAGCGAACTGTTCTGTTCTTTGTTTTAGAGAGGCTTTAAACTTTTCAGTTCATTCGCCTCTAATGAAGGAGCGAACTAAGAACCACACAGCAAAAATCAATCTGCTGGTTATCTTATTCTATCGATACAGCATTCCAACATGAATATGCATATTGCCCACACTCTAAAGGTTCCACAAAAAAAAAACCACGAGTATGAGTACAATGATTTTGTCGTCCAAAACCACAAGAGAATAATTATAAAACGAAACCATCTAATACACAACGAAACACATGCATACGAACTCAGTCAACCATGCAAGATGCACATTTTCGATGTGAAGATTCTTTCCTATAGATTGTATCAAACAGTCGATAAGAGGACAAAATTCGAAATGTGTTCACTAGAAGACAATCCCATACAAAGGTAGAAGTCACCACCGACACAACCAAAGAAGAGGACGCTAAAACACCATCCTCCATGAAAACAGAAAACAATTGCCAGACGGGAACCGAGTTGTTCATTAACACACCGACACCGTTCCGTACCTTGAGGGATCAAGCCATTTAAGAAGGGAGGAGTTAACACACAGTGCAGCAATCGGTACTGTACCATTCCGTCAGCACGCATCCTGGAATAACGACCCGTTATAAAAACCAGACCCCTGCCACATGTTACCAGAAGGAGATAACGAAAGAGATGCGATAAGAACGAGACGAGATAATGTGTAAAAATGAGATAATGCTAGAGCCAGGCTTTGTAAGACTCTAGCATAGATATAATGACCAGTCCCTTTTTAGTGTTCAATAAACGAAGAGCCTCGCTCTCGTCAAAATAAAGTTAGTTTTATTTATTAACTCTATGCCGATCTTTCTCGGCTAATTCAGCGATTTTGTCGCAATTTTCGACGACAGGCCTTCCGGAGCGTGGCGCATCTTCGACGACCTCTACACCAGAACGAAAACGTTGAAACCATCGTTGTGCGGTGGAAATAGAAACTGTATCGGATCTATAAACTGCACAAATTTTATTGGCAGCTTGAGATGCATTTTTGCCTTTGTCATAGTAGTACTGTAAAATATGTCGGATTTTCTCTTTATTTTGCTCCATATTTGCGACACTATAACTCACGAACGACTTAACCAAACAAAACCCTGTCAAGGACTATATTATAGCGCGCAAAAATACCTTTCCAACAAGCTATAGTATGACTCGATACAATGAATACAACTAGAACTACGCGCTTACAACGACACCTCGCGGAAATACCGCAGGACTTTTTTGACATCCTAATATTTCGGAAGAACACAAAAAGCTTATTGTTTTTCCCAGTATATCAAAAAAACAACATCAAGTTCAATTGTCCCATGCTGATTTTCTAGGCATAACAGTCCCCCCATGAGTTTTTAGCCCGTAACCAAGATTGATTGATTCAAGTGAGGAGATCTGTTCACATTTCATTAAACATAAGTTTTCTGCTTATAAAAAAACCCAGTGTATTGCTAAACTGAAATGCTTTTAGCTTCTGGTAGACAAATATGGTAGAAAACTTTGATGATGTTTTTCTCAGGTGCCGATTTTGGAACATTGGACAACTATGTGTAGAACGGCAGTATAGGGTCTATGTGGAGAAAGTATGCACTGTTTGAAAAATGTTTTATTTTTATTTCATTTCTCAAATAACACGTAAAACTCAATTTTCACAAAAAATATTTTTTTGATTTTTATTTATTTTTTATATGTTGCAGCGAATGACTAATTAATTTCATTGCACAGTGCACCAAAATGACAAAATAATGGACAAAAAAAAGTAATAATTTAAAAAAATAGTTGAACTTTTGAAAGTTGTTGAAATGTTTATTATAATTGTTTTTAGACCTGATTTTATGGAAGTACGCATAATTTTGAGTCAAAAAGGTGTACGCAAAATTTTGTTAAATTCTATCATTTCTGAGATACAGTGATTTTAAAATAAAATTTACTGAAATTTTTTAACTTTTGGTCGTTTTCGAATGCTTTCGAGTCTTCTTAACCTTCAACCTGTCTAATTTTCATGGAAGAGTAATGCTAGAAATAATTAAGTGATGTGATTAATTTTTATGATATAAGGATGTATACAGAACGTTGTTTTGGATGTTGAGCACATACCAATTATTACCTTTGAAAAGTGGATCAACGTAAAAAAAAAGGTGAACAAAAATATCCGAAATTTATATATATTTTTGGTGGTCAGACACAAAAGGTACTTACTGGAGGGATTTCATACCAACTCGTCTTGGAAGTTCGTAGCACCATCTCAAATAGCAGTGAGTGGTAAGACATTGATCATTGAAGCAACTTTGCATACCTGAAACCTTCGAAAAAGAATAAGACTACCAAAAAAAATTTTTTCTCTATTTTCCACAAAAAAAAAATAGGGAGAGGGAGGCAAGTTGGCGAGGGAGGCAAGATGACGAATCGGTAATTTGCCCCGATGTAATGAAGGTAGCGCCACCTACTTTTTACTGAAGATGCATCATAACAAGGCCAGACTTTGTATTCGGTAACTCTGCCGAAAACGTTATCATAAAAAAGTGAAAAATAAAAATGAGAAAAATCGTGATTTTGTTATTTTTTCCGTTATTTTCAAATTTCATTATCCACTTTATGAGAAAAGTTAAAATTTCAAAATAATTTCATACATGATAAAGGTACTCTATAGTACATAATCTGTTTGTTTCCGGCGAGTTTCAATCATGATTTTTTTCGGCTAAATTTTTTTTTATTGAAAAAGTCGCATGTGGGCAAGTTGGCGATCTGCAACATTATGTTAATTTTTGATTTTTTATTGCAGGTGGTTAGAACTTATAAGCGAAAAAGAGACCAATATTGGTAGGACACCAGTTTGGAGAATGTTATGAAAGCTATAGAAGAAGGTTTGTCTGGGTGCTTCAAAACAGTTCGGTGTGCCAGAACCAACTTTGAGACGCTATCGACGAAAATATCCAGACATGGAGGATAGAGTTTCAATTCAGCATTTGCGTTTGCATGTTCTTTATGAAAGAAATATTAAATCTGTATCAATTTCAGGATACGTCGTCCAAGTTTTGGAGTTTTTTTTTGTCCATCCAATAGATAATATGATAGAAAACACTTCAGGCTACATGAATCAGCGTCAACCAGAGCTCGCCAAAGCTTAACGTCGCCAACTTACCTCCCTCTCCCCTATAACTTAAAAACTGAAACATCTGCAAAATGCTGGTCAAAGGATGAAAGGTAGGAAATTGTTTAAATTTTCATGGAAAACAATGAAAATTTTGTTAAGAAAAATTATACACACATTACACTTACACTTTAATTCTGGAAAAAAAATGTGAATAGCCCTTATATTTTCCAACAAGTCAACCATACATCGGAAGACGAGCACTTACACAATGCAATCACACAGCAATGTTTCTAACAATAACTTTTTCATGGTTTCTTTTTAAAAAAAATAACTGCTAATCCTAATTTTGTTTGAAATCATGATAGCTTTTAGCGTATTCGACAAAGTATTAGCTCTTATTAAAATATGAACTTTTGTCAAAGACTTTAACTCTCTATCTTTTCGATTTTTAGGAATACATAGCATTTTTCTATGGAAAATAATACATAACATTTTTACTCCTGAAATAAGAATGTTTTACTCATAAAACTTTTGTGTGTAAATTCTCGGGTTTGACATGTTCTTGAAATGTTTCTAAATGGAAAAAATTGCAGAAAATATGAATCGCGATGTTTTGCATGGAAATGTTACGAATTAAACATTTAAAGTATTTTTTCAAAGAAAACATGAAAAAATTATTGTTGAAAAAAATTTTTCTCGTAGAAGTGCCCATTCTCCGATGTATGGATGACTGATTGGAGATTGTAAGGGTTATTCGCATCTATTTTTTTCAGAATTAAAAAAAAACATATTCTTGAAAAAAATAGTTTTAACTTTCAAATTTTGTTTTCAATGTTTCGGCCATACACTGCCTTTCAGAAACGAAAAACAATTTTTTTTATTTGCTCTCCCACTAGAAAAATTTTTTTTTTCTCAATTTATGAATTGTCTCAGATTCCAACGGGTTATTTTTTTCTGGCAAACAAAAAGTATATAAATATTACGCATTAATTAAAAAAATGTTTAAAATTGAATATTTACAGCTTTTCCAAAAATCTAATTCAATCGCAATTATGAAACCGATCCTAATTTTTTTTCATCCTACGCAAGCTTTCAGTTCCCTTCCTACTAATTAAAATTAAGTTAAAGTAAAATAAGTTAAAGTACAAATACATATTAGATGTAAGGATAGTTTTAAGAATTGAGTGTGAAATGTGAGTGTAAATGAGAATGTAAATGTGAATGTGAATGTGACCATTATTACAATCTCCTTACATCCCATCATTTTTCTAATGAAAATGTGTCACCCTTCTAAACTCGAGTCGACCGCGAGTAATCGGTTCCTTTTTTTTATTAACCACAGAATTAAGGAAACATGCATAAATCGTTCAGATTCTGGCTCCTTTAAATCTATGTAACTGAGCCTGTAAAAATAAATGGATTGATATAAAAATCAGCCATTCCATGCCAAACCGTGGTTCTTATAAATTTTGAAAAAAGTCATTTTTGATAAAAAGGAGAAAAATTTGATTCTTCCAACCACCATAAAATGGAAATGGTTACTCTAATGAAAAAATAGAAAAATAGGGGTCTAATGTTTTGCGCTAAAAATCAAAATTACCGCTTTTCACGGAAATATAATTTTTGAAGTACTGGACCGATACCGAAAATGAAAATATCAAATTAATAGCAATGAACTTTTTTTTGAAAAAATATTACAATTGTAAAACATGTATTTTGTTTTAAAAATTATTGATTGTATTGGTTTTTTGTGGTTATAGATATAGTGGTTCTAAGTGGTATTTTTGTTCTTTATCGCGAAACTTTAGACCCGTTTTTTTATTTTTTCGTTAGGAGGACCATTTATTTTAGGGGGGTCTGAAAAATCAATTTTGATTTTTTTCAAAAAAATCCTAGCTTTTGAACCACTGAACCGATTCGGATGATTTATATATCAAATTGAAGCCAATAAGCTAGCAATTAGCTTTATTGAAAATATTAAACTTGCGAAAAAATATATTTGATTTATGTAATTGTCGCCGTTTTTTATTGTTTTCTTGGCTTTGAACTAGAAGACGCTATATATTTTTATGTTTTTTCTTGGAAGTTGAGGATCTTTTTTACATAACATATCTCGATATCAAGATGCTTTTGTTCGTTTTTGAGCTATAATTTTTCAAAGTTAATCGATGGTTTGAAAAAACAATTTTCCCCCTTTTTTCCTTTCCAAAAAATCATATCCTTTGAACTACTGGACCGATTCAGATGATCGATATATCAAATTAAAACATATGAGTTAGTTTTTTTTAAAAACATTACTTTTGCGAAAAATTTAGATTCTAGTTTTTGTAATTATTGATTGAGTTAGTTTTTCATAGTTTTCTCAGTTAAAGATAGAGGGCGCTATATATTTTTATATTTTTTGTGGAAAGCTGATGTTTTTTACCTAATCTATCTGAACATTAGAGAGGTATTATTTTTCGTTTTTGAGTTATTGTTTTGCAAATTTAACATGTTTTAAGTCTTCATTCAATATTACTGTGTGACTGGAATAGACCTATGCGACTAGAACCCAATCTTCCCGCAAGTGTGATATTTTTTCAGAGAAGGTTAGCCTACTGGCTTCAATTTAATATGTCAATCATCTGAATCGGTTCATGTGTTATAAATTCAAATGTTATTATTTTTTGCGAAAAGTCATTTTTGGATAAAACGGGCAAAATTATTCTTCGGACCACTGGTTAACTTTGAAAAATCATATCTGAAAAACGAGAAAAAAGCATCTATGATATCAAGATATGTTATGTAAAAAAAAATCAAGAAAAAATATAAAAAAATATGGCGCCCTCTAGTCCAAAGCCATGGAAACAATAAAAAACGATTACAATCAATAATTACGGAAATATAATCCAATTAAATATTTTTTTTATAGAAGGATAGCTCATTGGCTTCAATTTGATATGTCGATCTTCAAAATCAGTTCAAAAGGTTCAAAAGTTATGAATTTTATTTTTTGGAAAAAAGTGATAAAAATTGGTTTTTCGGACCACCCTAAAATGGAAATGGTCACTCTAACGAAAAAAATAAAAAATAAGGGTCCAATATTTTGCGATAAAGAACAATACCACAACTTTTCACGAAAATCTGAGAACCACTATATCGGTTTGGCATGGAATGGCAGCATATCAATATGATTCATCAGAACTTCTCGGTAACCTCATCTGTAAAGACGCTGTGGACGTACCGCCCGGGCTTACCGACGTACCGAAAACCGACTCGAATCAAACCGAAACCAACCCGGAACAAGTGGGTCCGGATCGAAGAAAGTCGAACCAAAACAAGACGAAGGGCCTGATTCTTGAATACACTTCGAATACACTTCACGGTGGAAACGGAATGAAACGTATCTGCGATGACAACGGTACGGTGTCGACATCTGGATACGAAATTAGTTTCTCACTAAACTCATCATTATAATATCAAATTATCTCAGATGAATTTTTTGTATGAGATTATCACATGAAGAAAACAAAGTTTTCCACTCACATTGAATACCAGTTTGATACGAAGAAGTTTTTTTTCATTAATGATTTTTTTATTTGAAAAGTGCTCATTCTGCCTGAAAACTCATTATTATCTTCGACACTTCACTAACTCGTAAAACGTAGTTCAATGGCGTGCCGTTTATTTTGTTTCCACCGTGAAGTGTATTCGAGAATCAGGCCCGAAGTAAATTAGCGTTGACGACATTGTGCTTCGTGTGTTCGTGACGGCTTCGTGCACCCGATGGGACGTCCACATTACATAACGAACCGAATGTGCCACCTGGTACAGACCGATCGGCATCATTCGGCATAATGTGGACGCGCCTTAATATTCCCGCATACTTACACTGACCCAAAAAATTGGTATATACACCGATTTTTTTGATAAATAAATATTACCAATTATTTGTAAATTTTTGCAATACGAATTATTCGTACATATTACACAATAACAATGGTAAACAAATGTCAAACCGGCCAGTATGACCCACTATAAGCGGTTGGTTCAGCGTTGGTTTAACAAATACCCTAAATATATATGTAATTTGTTCAACACGGGGCCACTTGTCAGTCCAACGTCGGTTCAATGGCATTTTGATCAGACATAGAATCGTAATAATTTCTTTTCAATTGTAATGAAAACAAACATTTTTTTATTGTAATCAATCTAAATAACAAATATTAATTTCTATACAAATAAAATTGGAGCTCGAGGAAGGAATCGGTAGATTTGATCCGTCAGGTCAGCTGGTGTGTTTGCATCATCAACGCTATCCCCCGATTTTCAGCAGCCAGTGTTCCATTACTAATATTCCTACCGGCATTAGTATACACCCCAATCAAGGGCGCTTGTACCACAGATGCCGGGAATGAGATCGCAGGCTTTTTGGAGCAGCCTATCCTGTTGGTAAAACAGTGGATGAACCGGGTATTTGTTGTTGCTGCTGTAGCACAGCCGTACTTCGGGAGATTTTCCGTGGTGGTACCGCAGGAGCAGACGGAAGTTTCTGGTAGTTTTTCGTTCCAGTCCAGCTTATAGAGCAATAGTTCCATTATTCGCAAGTGGTATTCCGTGTAATACACGATTTGACTGGAAAAAATAAACAAACGCATTAACATGTGACAGTCAGACAAGGCTGGCAGGCATACTTACACAATTTTCTCCCTAGGAGGACGCATTAGAATATGGCACCACACTTGTATCAGTATTGTTGGTTCCTCTTCCAGTTCCCGCTGGTACTACATTTGGCATATTCGTATCAGATGGCGTCATGTTGTGGTAAATTGGCAGATCCTGGATAACGAATTGCTACGCATCACTGGTAATTTCTGTGTGGACAGATACATGGATAGTTAGTTAAAGAGTTATATAAAATAAGTATCAGATATCCTACTTGTGACTTACGACGAATTTATCATAAAACATAATCGAAATGATCGGATTGGGCAGCACCCGTAAGAACCATGGCTACACACTCCGGTGAGTAGCTGCTCGGATCGGTGTTGATTAGATTTTCGTTGAGTGAATCACGCAGTTTGTTAACCTCGTCGTAATTCGGTGACGTCGTCCGATACATCTTGTACAGATCCAGGTTCAAGTTACACATCGCTTTCTGTTCGAGCTCTGCAGCGCCGACAGCTCGGCCACGCTAAACTGCTAGCAAAGACTAAGTCCAAAGGCCTGATGACTACGGCTAGTCAACGTTACCGTCCTACTGCCAGTTTCCGCTGCGCACGGTTCTAGTCCCGTGGCCGAGCACTGCCGATGCACTATGAGATTACATTGCAAGTATTGCTGACACTTATCACATAAAATCGTTCACCAGATCATGCGGGTGTTTATCGGCCGAGCTATCACCATCTTCGCCGGTTATTCCCAGCACGATACCACTGGTGGTTCGCAAAGTACCACCACTGTGAATCGGTTTCTCTACGCTCTGCGCAATTAGGTGTACCGTATGTAAAGACCTATAATACAGCAACGAAATGAAACGATAAGCCATAAAACAAATGTTTAAATGCAATGTTTAAAAATTATTCAAAATAACTTACCTTTATTGGGGGGTCTTCGTAGCCACTTGGTTACGCGTTCGCTTACCAAGCGGTCGATCGTGAGTGTTCGGGCGCAGGCGCAACCCGTCAGAATTAATTGCAAATTATCACTCGCTAGAAAACTAAAACTCTTAAAAGTAGTTCAAAGATGAACTGCTCGTGATAATTGCGGTGAAACTCTGGAATTTTGCGTTGGAAGGAAGAACGAATGGTGCCTCTTATAACACATTAGTATTTCTTATTCACGGATTAGAAATTACACCATTGCGTTCACACGTGGAATAGCTGCTGCACCGTCGGAGAATGCAACTGTACCCGTTTGCTGTTCCTCTCCTGCTGCTGCTGCTGTTGTTGTTATTTCTGCTGCTGCTTATTGCGTGGTGGTCATCATAACACTGGTTAAAGTTGGTGGTGGGCAGAAAACTGCACGATTGTTGCAGGAATATTGCTCGGTGGTCGTCGGAATACTAGATGTGGAGCGCATCGTGCTCGCCACTTTTATAGCGGATTGCATTGATGCACATTTTCGGTGGGCGTGGTTTCGGTTGCTAAATTTTTGTTCGGCACTCGGAGCGTCGGGCGCGAACAGTGAGTTCAAACTCAGGGCCCTCAATTGACCATCTTTGTGTTATTATAGAATAACTACGTCCACGCAACAATCATCAGCGATGGAGAACGATCCACGGTCGAAATAAGATCGATTCATCCATACAATTGCTCTGCTCTGCAAGACACATCGGGCTGCTGTTCTATAAATAACCCAACAATGATCAATATCAACTGTCTCCGCTGTCCGGTCTGCTGAACAATGGATGAACAGAAAGAATACCCTTACGCCTAAATGGCTACTACTGTGTAATTTACCATAATGAAATGGAACAGAAAACTTAACGCCTAAATGGCTACTACTAACTACAGTGTAATTTACAATTTATAGAAACATAAACATATGTACATGTACACGATTAAAACCCGGCTCTGTTACAGCTAAAATGCTAATGAATAAATAAATGGGATAAAAAAAAACTTACCTTTATTGTTGTTATCAGCACGGCGAAAATTGAAATAATAGGCCGTATGAATAAAAACAAAATTCACCTTTACTTTGCTTCATTCGAGCAGTCGAGCAGTGAGATTAAGTTTATACTACGTTTGGTATGAATAAATGAAACAACAAAGTATTTACTTTTCGAAAATGGATGTTTAGCTGATTTCGTATGAATAAAACAGCATTCATCAAGTATTTACTTCGTTATTATCAAGTATGCTCATGAGCATACTTTGGATCTGAAAACACTATCATTCGTTTTGATGTCATATCCGATTTATGTTTAATGCTGCTATCTTGCGCTTGAAGTTAAACAAGTTAACGATCCGCATTGATGGCATTGAGCTTCGTTTACTAGTTCAGAGGAGCGTAAAAAATTGATTGATTTTCAGGCGGAATGAACACGTTTTTAAAATTTAAATTATGAATGAAAAATAACCTTTCCGTACCAATTTGGCATTCTGTTTAAATGAAAAACACTTTTGTTTGCAGGTGGTGAAAAAATCTTATACGATATTGTTTTTGAAGACAACTTTATATTATAATGAAAAGTTTCAGTAATGATGTTGGAAATGTATAGACAAAGGGTTAAATATTTAGAAGACGGAAAAAAGTGTTTTAAGTGATTAAATAACATGATGTGAACATTTTAATTCAAATTTTAACATTTGAAAACTGGCTTCGTGTCTTCTAATATGATAGGTATTACACTAACGAGATAGGGACCCAAACTATGGTCCCTAATTGAAAGTCGCCAACAGACGTCGACACTATTCCTTTTTCATCGCGAATTCACGCTTTGTCAAAAAAAAAAAAGTTTTGAAACGAAACCTAAACAATCAGTTGATAGATGTTTGAAAAAGTAAAAACTATGTTCGAATTCGAAAATCAAATTAGTAAAGTAAACTTTTATTCATACGGATTCAAGTAAATACTAGGAAAGTATAATGACTGATAGTTTTTCGTGGTTGCCAGGGATGACAATTGTCTGAGTTACCGATAGCGCACAGTAATATATACCAATCGTTGGTAGGGATGTGTATTGCATCTGACATTTATTTTACTAACGGCTGGTAATATTTTCAGAAAATATGTACATTCTACTAATGTTTGGCAAAGATTTGGTAGCTTATTTTAGTAATCTGTCTTCTGGGTGTATCCAATGCAACGCAGTCGAAATTTGTTGCTATTGTATCGCTCATTCAATCACATCCTAATTCATTTATGGACCAACAAAGTTTTAAACCAGAATCCACATTTTAGTGGTTTCCCTCGGAACCGGAGAGTGCACATGCCACATGACCATCTGTATGAGGGCAAATAAAGTTTTGTCTGAAATTATTTCCCCGATAATCACTTGTGAAAGTTGCCTAACTCATACCCAAATGTTCGCCACCGCCGAAGAACAAGATACAGAATGCAATGCTCAGGCGAACTGCATGGGTGATGGGTGATGCAAGATCATGACAGGAATCCGATACTGGTAAGTATTTTAAGGTCTAGAAGTTATGCATTGCAAGGGGGAAAAGTTTGTAATTGATTTGGCGTGCATATACATTGACGCTTCTCGTGTTCTTTGATTCTTCCCGAATCTCAAATAATTCAGTGAGAGCAGCTGGTTAATCGAAAAATAACAAAAAAAAAAGTTGAGCAACTGAGTTATGTTTTGAAATAATTGTTTCAGAGCAGGATGTATGCACCGATAGGGACTAATTTCATCGTGTGCTATTCATTGGAGGCAACAAATTTCACATTTCCGTTTAGTAACGTCCACATTGGAAACCATAGAACATATCTATACGTTGCTAGCATTGTGACTGCTGGATTTATGGTATTAAAAAGTTTCGGTGAGTTTTTCGCTTCAGTTCCACGCTGGCAGCCTCGAACTACAAGCACAAACTGTAAACAAAACCAGGTTATATGTGCATGCGGTTCGGTCAACTATTCCATGTTTATTTGGGAAATTGAATTTCGTATTTGTTAACCGTTGTTCCCTGCTAGCCGTCGGCCACTAAACCGAAACGGCGCCGACAGGGCGGAAGCTGCACGACTGTAGACGACTGCAGCCCGCCCCCACGCAGCACAAATGCACGAGTAGTAGTTTTGATAGCCTCCAGCTTTGCCACGGAAAAGTTGCCATTGTGAGTGTCGTGATATTTTATTCGCCCCAACAATGCTAGTTACCATCAATTGGGTTAAGCTACAGCATATTTCATCTATACATAACTTTGCAGGAGTTATTTTTACCAGTTAGCATCTCCTAATTATACACTGAGAATCTTTTCAGAGAATTTCCCTGTTTGGATTTGAATATAACGCAAAATAAGCATCACAAAAATTTGACGAACTATGATATGATTAAGGATGGAATATGAACTATGCATAATTTTGAAATAACAATTTTCGTGTTCTGGAATTTTCTGTTTTGACGTGTGTATTTGTAGTAGAATGAAATGTCGGGATTGCAAAATAATTAATTTTGTATTTTTTTTCAATATTTTCCAAGATTCATTTTTCGTTGTTTGACATAGAACTACGTCTTTCATTAAGGGTGCCATATCAGAAAACAGATCACGATTTTATTCACTTAAGTTAATGTTAATGACTATTTTTGTCGCGATCGGATTTTGGCTATTTACATACCAATTGAATCAGAAACTCCCTCGGATTTGTTTGTTATGCTATATATTACAATCTCATGGTGTGTAAACGGTTTAAATTGATGAAAACTAGAAGAATTTCCATTTTTTTGGGGAATCATCAAATTAGGCTATCATTGGCTCAAAAAGAAGATAATTGTTCAGGAATTTTGTGTGTGATTTGGTTCTGCATGACAGAAGCAAAACTATCTCCACCAAGAATGATAGCCAAGGTTGCCAACTAAAATTCTCAAAAATCAGGAAGAATGAAAATAAAAATCAGGAGAAATCAGGATAATTGACATTGGGTATCTCGATGTTTCATGCAATTTGTAGATATTTGGCATCAAAATATTTTTTTTGAAAATTCTGTTATCATGTACCCCATGGGAGATTTTCGAGAGTAAAAAAAATCGATACCTTTAGCGCTGTGATGAACCCCCAAATCACGTCCGATTGAGCTGAAATTTTGCGATGGTAATTTTTTAGGACAATAAACAAAATTTACATGGTCGGTTCTTCAAATTCGATGATGAAATATGCAAACAATTATTTTTTTTAACAACATTTATAATTTGAAACTGCTTTCGAACATTCTAAGGGGCTGTCCACATACCACGTGGACAGAAAAAGCACGATTTTGGACTCCCCCCTCCCACTCCGTGGACAAGCGTGGACATTTTCATACCCCTCCTCCCCCTCCTGTTGTCCACGTGAACATTTCTCGCGTAACTTTTGAAAAGGTCCAATGTAACATTTTCGCCAACTCGAGAAAAACGTAGTTGAAGACCCGAACATTATTTCGCGAATTGTCTTAAAAGCTATAAATCTTTATCACTTTTTTCACCACTAGCTGTCAAGAATAACTTGTAAGGGGGGTCCTCTGCGAGCCTTTTTAAAATCGCCGACTTTTGCGCCAGAGGACCAATGTCCTCTGTCGGGATTCGGATTGATTGTTGCCCGGACCAGCGCGTACCGTAGGCCTCGCTACAGTATCCTCCTTCAAATTGCGGCTTGCCACACTTCCCAATTTGCTGACGAGAATTTCGAAAAGTTTCTCTGTCGTTTTGAGGAACCCAATCTTTCTTTCTAACCGAAACTAAATAAGAAAATGTTACTAATTTTAAAATAAACCGCTAATGTTTTAATAAAAAATTCACCAAATCTTTTTCCAGAAATTTTCCGAATCTTTGTTTCTTATTTTCGTCAAAACACCTAACTCCTTTTCCCAAAAATTCCAAATTGCTTGTAACGTCACTCTTTACGTGTTTTCCTAACTCTATGATTCTCCTACTAACACAATATTTTGTCCCTACTAATTGGTGTCGTTTTACGCGTAACTGTGGTGGTGGTCCGTTATATAGCGTTCTGTTTCAGGGTACTCACTCTATTTGATGTTTTAATACCGGGATGAGCTCACCCGTGCAGCAACGGTGGGGTTTTGAAATGGTGGAGCAGCGTGATGATTTATTCCGCTCCGACACCAAAACTCTCACCGACGTGAGTTCCGGTAAATCTCGCTGGCGTTGGTGCACTTTCCCGTCCTGAGCTTACCGTGTTGGAGTAGGGTCGCGTGTAGCGTGCGACTCACACGGGGCCGAGCTTCCCTTCCGTTGACCAACGCGCTCCAGAATGGTCTATAGTGGTACGCAACCACGAGGCGATAGACCACTCCAGGGGATTTACCGTAGCACCAAGATCTCACAGCGATGGCTGATCGCCGGAACGCAAGCGCAGTCCCGACTAGGACTCGGGCACATAAATGTAACCTGTACACGGAGCCACCAAGGCTGTATAAATTGCCTTCCATTATTATAAAATCATCAAACCAATGTTGTTTTAATAAAAATTTACCTCCGTTTTACTGGGTGCAAAGCACACTGCTGCACTAACTTTTAATTATACTAATTGATTGTACTCAATTGTATAATTGTCCTAAATAAAATTTCACAATGAACAAAAGCGTCTTTATAGTAAACAATAAACTCACTTCTACTTGATTTGAATAATCGCGCAACTCACGATTTATTAATATTTTTATCCAAATCACTCCGAAAATATCTGGAAATAATCAAAACTTAATATTCGAAACGTTTTGAAACTATTTTTACTGTTACTTCAAAAAAAAACTACTCAAAATAATGTCACTCGTTTTCACCAAAATTGAACTTCTTCGCTCGGCGGCTCAGAATGGAAAGGTCGATTCCTCTGTTCTTTCCGATTGCGAAACCTTTCGAATCTTCTAGTAATTTTTTTTATATTTCTGTCTCTACTTCCGGATCTTTAGGCATTCTCTAATCTAGAATTTTCGTCGAGGACTACTAAATTCTTGATCGATTATTCTGAGCGTCTGATTCTATTCGTGGCATGATATCTAACATTAGGCGTAACTCAATTTAAAATTTTCATGAAACGACCTACTCGTTTCAAACTCCGTAAAACCAATCGTAACTATTGTTCCGTGATTTGAGATTAAGGTTGAAGCCTCGGAGCGAAAAATGTTACATTGGACGTTTTGACTGCCCGCGTTTGCACATTGAACATATTACGTTGCACTATAAAAATTTGAAACTAACTAATAAACAACAATCCAAATATCAGCATTTCGTTCTAAAGACTGATTATTATTGTTATCACTCGTTGAATTGCACTGAAATCGATAACAACACCTGTAAGAAACAAACTCCAAAACGACCGAAGTACGACTGCGAGTTGTATTGACTGCTTTGTTATTTCGGACGTTTCGGCCGTCGGAGGAAAGTGGCGTCCGAAGTAACAGCCGGGTGCTTAAAATTCGAATCTGTACATTGGATATTTTTTGTATCGGCGACAAAAAGATGAAGAAGATAGATACGTGAACGATTGTTTTTGTAATACATTCAATGATTGAAAAGTAATAGCGTGCATCCATTAACTCGATTTGTTTACATTTGTTACATAGGACCTTTTCAAAAGTTACGCGAGATTTTTCTTTATTTTATTAGAATAATTCAGGTAATAACTGAATTGCGCATAAATTAAATTTTAGTTCCACTTAAGTTTATTTTGTTTCAAATTTTACCTGCTGAACCCTGCCACGTTTGCTGTGGCTCATTGATGTTTTATGACAGAGAAATGAGTAGTAAAACAAAGCGAATATTCCATATGAGTTTAATTTTGAAATACTTGTAATACTTTGGTTTTCTATTATCTTCGAAGATATAAAGGCTATCTGGTTTGTCAACACGGAAACGCGCAATATCCAGTTGAACAATCCGCATCCGAATATAAATTATAAAATTCCAAGGATTGTATTCCCATTCCACTTGAGCAAAGCCAATCGAATAAAAATAAATGGATTTAAAATCATTTTCAAATACAATTTTTTTTTATCCCTTTTATTTATTTAAGGCTCATTAGCATTTTAGCTGTAACAGAGCCGAATTTTAATCGTGTACATGTCACATGGTTATCATATCTATAATTAGCACATTACACAGTTGCCATTCGCCAGTATTTCTTCTATACCATTACATATAGTACATTCACACAGTAGCCATTTAGGCGTAAGAGTATTCTGTCTGTTCTTCCATTATCCAGTTGGACCACCGGACAGCGGAGACAGTTGATTGATCATTGTTGAGTTATTTATAGAACAGCAGCCCGATGTGTCTTGCCGAGCAGAGCAGTTGTATGGATGAATCGATCTAATTTCGACCGTGGATCGATCTCCATCGCTGATGATTGTTGCGTGGACGTAGCTATTCTGTAACAACACAAATATGGTCAATGAGGGCCCTGAGTTTTGAACTCACGATCGATCGCTTACTAACCGAACGCGCAACCAATGGGGCTACGGAGACCCCCTACAAATACAATTTAAGCTCACGATTTTTCAACACATGCAAAGAATTTTGTTGCTATCACATAGAATACATATTCAATACTAGAAAGTTAATTTTCTTTCACAGCTTTATTTCAGATGTGTGCTTATTTCATCTGGAAATCTTAAAGCTTCTTGAGGCGTTGGCAGTAGCAACAACAATTTTTGAAGTAGCTCGTATGTTGTTTTATAATATGAGCTCCATCAGAGCTCGAGTTTTTGAAGCGCACAAAAACGAATAGAACAGTTTTATATACACAGATTATTTTTCTATCAATTAAAAAGAATTTCAAAAAAAGAAAAGATAAAGTAGGAGACATGCACTGATATCTATAGATCTTCACTTGACAAAGGGTTGAGGAGTAAACGGTCGAAATTTTTCAGCGATTTCGGAACGCCTGTATCTTCGATATAAATGATGACATTGAGATAGAAAATACAGCATTTTCAAGCTACAAATTTCTAGTGTGTGATGCGTATATGTGTTGTAGACAAAATATATTGCAAGAAAAGATAGAGCGTTTATGGTTCGTTTTCAAAGTTTCTCTAGATTTTGAAAATACACTCCAATCAACAATCCAATCCAATCAACATGATTATATCGCTTCCATTTGATTCATAGAGATTTCCAGTAGAACTATTTATTATAGAGGTATTCTTTATCGAAAGAAAAATTATCCTTTGATTTCGAATTAAGAATATTTTATGAAATAATGAACGCACAGCAAATTAATGGTCAAATCTATTTAATACATGGTTCAGTTGTTGCTTTGACGAATGCATTATTTTATAACAGAGTTACAGCGTTTCAAAGATCACTCAAAACTTTCGTAGTCACATTTTGCTCCTCTACTTTTTGTCGAGTGTAGTTCTTTGCCTACTTCGGACTACGATCGCCACAGGAAATGTCGGTTCATTTACAAAATCAATTCACTTTTAGTCATCAGCGCAATAGAAACCTTTTCCGCAATAGTTCGGGGAATTTTCAAAGGGTACTAATACCTTATTAAAAATATTTTCAATATCTAAAAATTTTTTTTTTATTTTTCAACTGCTTATTAACCATTCTGCATTGAGTGTCTAGATAGCTTCCAAAATGCTCGTGGGTAAAAAAACATCAGAAAACACACGACTCACTTATTTTTTACTAACCTTGCACGAAAAGTTGTTTGTATTGCTCTTTAGTTTTCCTCCACTTAAATCCTTATCAAAACGTCACTAACGTCACAGTTTATCAGAGAGCAATTCATCGCCGAATTAATCCTCCGCTGCCCCGATCCTCCCCATTTTATTAAAATTTTGTTCATTTTTTCCAAAAACAGCCTTGAAGTCTGTAGCCCGATTGAAACATATTGTTGGACAATCTATTAACCTTCTATTATTTTTTTTTTAAATGTTTGAACTATTGAGAAAGCTTTCTCATGTATTGAATAAAATATCGAAAACTATTATATCTGTTTAAAATATTTATATATATATATATATATATATATATCCCTAGACGTTAGCAAAAGCCCATAGCAACAAAGCCAGCCGGATAAAAGTACGAAACCAACAACGTGCAACCGCTACCGACAAGTCGATGACGCGTGAAATATAAATCGGACCACGCGATCGAGGGTCGCGGGAATATCAGGCCACCACAGGAACCGCCAGTCTGCAGAATGTAATTAATAAGATGGTGTGCAGGATAGATTCTAAGTCAGTCTCTAATCGATGTTCGTTGTGTGAGAAATTAAATAGTGTCGAAAGTTTATAAAGTGTTTTTTTTATATCGCTGGTGAAAAACCCGACATAATTGGCGCAGTCGACGGAGTGTTGCGCGAATACCAACCAAGTGATGTTTAAGAATAAAACAGCTGCGTACGCCGGGAAACCGTTGTTGAGTGTATATCAGTCAGTTTGTGCTACGTAGTCACGAAGAAGGATCCGCAACAAAGAACCCGCACACAACGACTAAACGACTAGAGGACTCCAGGAAATGCAGATAAACATTCTCCTGTAAGTGATCGATAAACTTTTTCTTTCAACATTTAACATAACATTTTTAAAATCAATCAGACACCCAGAGTGCAAGTATTACAAAAACACATAAACCCCATTACTAATTCAGAGGTGCTAGCCCCTACCCGAGGTAAGCGAACACCTGAATATCACAAGTGTGCATTACTAACGCTAAAAACACACAAACGATAAACGAAACACCTGCAGGAAACGTAGAAGAAACTAACGAATAGAAATTCATAAAGCAAACTTGGCGAATATGGATCGTGACTTTTCGATATCACCATCCGTGCCAGCCGCACCCGAACTAGATGAGCTACACACTGCTCAACCAGTTCAGCAATTAACCCAAACACAAGAGCAACCTATGACAATCGAGGCTCTGCTCAGCCACATAAAACACTTAACCGAAAACCAGAATGAACTGATAGGTACTATAAATAGTCTGAAAGCGAAAGCTGACGACCCATTCTTACAGTTCAGAACACCTGATCCCATAAAAAATCTGCCAACATTTTCAGGTAACAAGAAGGAGACTCAGGCATGGCTGGAAGATGCCGAAACTACTCTAAACTTATTTAACTGTTATAGAGGAGATCCAATTTACGTACAGCTCGTTAGAGCAATAAAAAACAAAATTACCGGAGAGGCAAAGGAGATTCTTATTGCCGCCGGTAACCCAAGTAATTGGGACGATATCAAAATAGTCATTCAAAATTCCTACGGCGACAAACGTGATTTAACATCACACATACAATCGCTATTTTACATAACACAAGGAAAAAATCCTTACCAGAATACTACAATAGAATCAAGACTATCGACACTGCTATAAAATCATCAGCAGCAACAAGGGAAGATTATAGGCTCTCAACGAAAGCCATCAATAATCTGGTGATCCTAATGACACTCACCCGTTTCATCGACAGTCTCAACGACGACCTATCCATGCACGTGAGAAGCTATAGGCCGCAATCACTAGAGGAGGCATACGCGATCACGATGCAGTATTCGAATGCCGCTTACCGGCAGAAACTAAACAAAAAACCAACAAATATGAACTTTGGCAACAACAATAGCAGCAACGTTAATACGTTTAACAACAAACCGCAAGGTTCAGGGAAATTTAAAACCACCAGAAATATACCAGGTGACGAAGACGTCTCAATGAGGTCTCGTGCGGAAGCAAATAATCATGAGGGCAATAATATACGCAAAAAACAGGAAGTGGGTTATATCTATGGTATAACCGCAAGGGTGACGTAGGACTATCGTTGATTTAGAGATCATTTGTTTGAAGTTGAATCTAAATCCATCCTGAATGAATGAATAAATAAATATTTGGGTGACTTCAAAAACGAGAGTGTTACGTTGGAGACTCAAGGTTTTATGCATCCAATATTGGATACAAAAAACCTTGTTCTGAAGAATCATCTTCAGAAGCTTTCCTGCTAATTGCACTTGATTGACAAATCACAAAACCAAATGTATGTGGTCGCAGTATTATATGGATAGAAAACATTAAAATAAACTCGCTTGAATGTAATTTTCAATTCCAAGGGGAACTGGCAGATTATTTTTCAGCAACGATCATTTTTTTCCAGGTTTCCTCTCGATAACCAGCAAACGAAAAGAGTTGCGCGCGTGTATGTGTGTGTGTGGCGGCTGCTTCTATGTCTTCCCGAGGAACCGTATTTCGATGCTGATACTCTCTTGGTCACGAGAGTATCAGCATCGGCTTTTCTGCGCTCCCTCACAGTTAAAACAAACTGATTGCATTTCAGGTCAGGTCAGGCCCGGTAATGAATCCCTCGATCCCTCGCCGTTCAGCTCGTTCAGTAACGTTGTTGTCTTGTCGATGTCCTCAGGCGTCGTGCACAAATTACGTAACGCTAAAAATCCGAATTTTGAACCACCTCTCCCCCCCCCTTCGTAACGCAATTTCCTATCTCTAATAAACAGAAAGTAACGCAACATCTACCCCCTCCCCCCTTATCGCGTTACGTAATTTGTGCACGACGCCTCACGAAAAATGAATCGGTTTCACCACCAGAATATCATTTCAGTATGCTTTTCGTGCGTGATTGAATCGAGAGAAGGTGTGGTTTACGATGGCAATTTGGAAGGCAAACTAGAGGAGAATGAACTCTCTGAGTATGAAAATTTCGGCGACTGAGCAATAATCGATTGAAAATTATATAATTTTCGCGATACGAAACATTTTCCGTTTTTCATGTTATGCATCCAATATTGGATACGAAAATATCCTACTGATGGGAAAGAATAATCTTCAGAAGCTTTCCAGCTAATTACACTTGATTGAAAAATTACGAAATCAAATGTATTTGGTCGCTGTGTTCGCCATATAATTAGAAAACATTAAAATAAACTCTTTCGCATGGATGTATTCTTCAATTCCCAGGGAACTGGCAGATTATTTTTCAGCAACGATTAGATCTTTCCGGAATTTTCTCGATGCTGTATGGCATCCAAACGAAAATTCTCGTTTCAGTTTGGCCTGTAAAAAACTTTTCTGAACTCTAATCCATCAAATTTGGAGCCCTGAAAAGGGCTGTTGATTATATGCTAAGCTAATATAGCACGCTCTCCTCGGATACGATGGGCCAGCTGGATATCCTTGGGCATGATGTGACGCGTTTTGCATGGATAGCACACAAATTGGTATCTTCGAATAAGCCTCCTGCAGCGTCATAACCGCGGAACTTTGGAAGCGCAAGTCGGTTTTGAAGTCCTGAGCAATTCCACGAACAAAATGCTGCAAAGGTAGCTTGCGGATCAGCAATTCGGTCGACTTCTGATAGCGACGAATTTCATGCGAAGTTCCCGGTCGATAGCGATGTGGCTTCTTCACGCTTCCTGCGGCTGATGCGCTTATCCGAGCTGCTTTCGTGGTGCCTTACCACCGAAAGACTAACGAGCTGTCTGCTTAGTCCCGATGAAACGAGTCCTCACGGTGCGAGAGTAGAGTAAGAAATGAACGAAATGATGATGATGATGTTGAATTAAAGAGGCTTTAAACTTTTCAGTTCATTCGCCTCTAGCCTTGAGAAAGGCCTTGGGTTTTTTTTTTTTTAAATCAAATTTCGCGCATGCTTCCTCTGCTCTCGTTTCCGGTAAATCATGTATATAGTGTAATAATTGTATAACATATGCTGGAAGAGAAGTACGTTAGTAATGGGAGGCATATTTGGTCACCTGGTAGTAGAAATAAGAAATGCTTATATCAAAAACGCTGAAAGAAAATAAAATGAGAAATGATGTCTAGCCCAGGAAGCTGAAAGTGAATTATATGGTAATTAAAAGATGTTAATTGACTTGTGTGCCATCCACGCAAAATTTGAATTCGTATGTCGGAAAAGAGCCTTTTTTTTACAAAAAATTAAAATCTGTGTATTTTGTTGTGAGTGTGTGTCTAAGTGTGTGTGTGGGTGTGTTTGGTTTGTGATATCTAACTACATATCTAACTAATTTTTTTTTTTTTTTTTGTTTTTTGTTTTTTGTTTTTTTTTATATATATTTATTACTTTTTTTTTTTATAAATAAAATGTGTGTGACCTAACATATGTAATACGTTGGTAACACATATATTAGCTCACAGGCAATAGGTGTTAGTATGAATGATGTGGTTAAGTCTGTAACATATAGTAAATAATTGTATAGTGGTTAAATAAGCTCCAAAAGATCCGTCTCCTTCAGGAAATGCAGTAATTTGTCCTCCTCCAAGTTATCTCTTGCTAGGGCTGTCCTTGGGTTGTCAGCTATCTGAAACTTAGTTCTCATAAGGTTGTAACGTGGGCAGACAAGTAGAAAATGTTCTACGGTCAGCCTGACGTTACAGGTATTACAAATGGGTGGTTCGGCTTTTTCGACCAAGAACCTGTGCGTTAATTTGGTATGTCCAATACGAAGACGTGTTAGACATACTTGAAAAGATCTTTGGTTTCTATCCATCCAAGGATGGGTAGTGTTTTTAATTTTTCTCAAAAAAGTATCTCTGCAGATGTTCCATTCGTTCTCCCAGCACGTCATCAGAGATGAGTTAACCCATCTGATTATATCATCAGATGGGACGCTTGTGCTCCATAGTTCGGATGTTCTCCCTTCTTTGGCTAGGCGATCAGCCTCTTCGTTACCGCGGATTCCACAGTGACCTGGGATCCAGCAAAAGGTGATATCATTTTGGGCAGTTTTCTCTTCAATTGCGAGTACCCATGGATGTTTGCTACTTCCGCTCTCAAGAGCAAGAAGCGCGCTAGCAGAATCGGTGAAAATAACCGTCTTTCTGTTGTGTTCGCACTTTGATGTAGCGATAAGAAGTGCCGCTAATTCAGCTGAAAATACCGAACAGATATTTGGGAGTTGGAACTTAAATTGCAGGTTATTAGCAAAAATGCCGATACCTACTTGTAAACCATCAAAGGATCCATCTGTAAAGATCTTGTGGTGAAAAAGGTATTTACTGTGGATGTGGTTGTTGAAAATGGCCAAAACTATGCTGCTGTTTTCACCAGCTCGCACAGAGTTTTTAATTGACCAATCAATCTGAGGTTCCCGTTTATACCATGGTCGAAGGTTAATAATGGGAATTGGTGCAATCGTTGGAAGAGTGGTTCGGCATGTATCCTGCAACCAGTTATTCACTCTCACAAGTGAGGATTCAAATGTTGGATGTTTCTCGAGCGTTCGTATCGCGCGCGTGCTGTAGAATCTCGTGAGGAACAATTTGAAGGGTAAATTGCCTGACTCAGCGAGTAACGCTTTACTTGGGCTAGTTCTAAAGGCCCCTGAAGCTAGTCTTATTATCTTTTGATAGCTAGGCCTCAGTTCTTCAAGCGTTTTCCAGGTGGCACGGCTGAAGAGTTCAATACCGTAAGTAAGTTTGGAATAGACTAAGCTTCTTCCAATGTTGAAGATAGTTTTGCGGGATCCTGTTCGGCTTCGACCGCTTATAACGCTAACTAAGTTAAGGCGGTTTTTAATGTCCGATATTGTACTCTTTATATGTTTATTGAACGTGAGTTTTTTGTCCACCATAACACCGAGAATTCGTGCAGAGTTGACTCGTTTAATGGAACTACCGTTCAGAAGATAAGAACGTAGTTTTTTCCTGTGACGCTTATTGTTGCAGCAATGAAGAACTTGAGATTTTTCAGCTGAGATCCTAAATCCCACGGAATTCGCCCAGTTATTAACAGACGAGATTCCCTCCTGAAGTCTTCTTCTTGCTAGTACTGGGAATGGGTTTTTTGAAATTAGCAGAATATCATCTGCGTATAGCAAAGCGTCAATATTTTGGGGTATGGCATCAAATAATGATTGCATCGCTATCAGGAAAAGAGCAACCGATAGCACAGAACCCTGTGGCACTCCATTTTCTTGCAGTTTACTGGTGGAGGTGACTCCTCCGAGAAGAACTTTGAAGCTACGATTTTGTAGAAAACTGCGAATTATCTCGAACAAATTACCTTCGATACCCCATTGATGGAGTTGGTCCAAGATATTATATCTCCAGGTTGTATCGTAGGCTTTGGATATGTCCAAAAGAGCGAGTTCCCCGTGGAGGTGGTCTCGCGTGATCACGTGAAGGTGTTGATCAAGTTGGCTGAAATACGTGTTGGTACCATTGCCTTGACGAAAAGCATGTTGTCGAGGATCCAGGAGATGACGTTCTTCAAGGTTCGTCATCAATCTCCGTTTGATCATTCTCTCGAAGACCTTACCTAGGCAATTGAGAAGGGTGATGGGACGAAAACTAGTGGCTAGTGGTTTTTTCTCCATCGGTTTAGGGATGGGGATGACTAGCCCTTCCTTCCATGAGTCGGGGAAACATTTGCTAGCCCAAAGGTTATTATAAATTTGGAGCAGCGACGTTTTGACGTGGAAAGGTAATTTTTTTAACATGCTGTATTCTATTTCGTCTGGTCCGGCTGATTTGCCTTTGGACTTACTAATGGACCACAACATTTCTTTCATAGAGAACCTGATATTGTAAATATGAGGTTCCCCTGAGTCCGAGGGAAACTCTGTAGTCTCCGCGGCAGTTTTACGAGCTTTGAAGTCGCTTTTGTAGTTGGAGGTGGCAGAAGTACTAGCAAAATGGTCAGCTAAATGTTCAGCAATAGTTCCGGGATCATCGGTAGTGGTACCATTGATCATAATGGAATAGCCTCGCGATCTTTTTTTGCCACTGATTGCATTAACCTTGCTCCACAGTTCACTAGAAGTTGTCTGAGGGCAAAAGTTATCTAGAAATTTAAGCCAGCTATTTTGTTTAGCTTCCGCTATAATTTTCCTTGCTCTAGCTCTAGTGGATTGAAAATCAGCTAGGGCAATTACTTTTGTCTCACTACCGTCCAGTTGTCTTCTAAGCTTCCTCAGCGCTTTTCTTCTGGATTTAATGGCCTGTTTGACATCATTATTCCACCATGGGACTGCCTTCCGGCCGGAGATACCACTAGTGCGGGGTATATTAGCTTCCGCAGCTGCGAAAACGGCTTGGGAAAACTCCTCTACTGAATAGTTACCCTGTGCAGGTAACAGATGCGAAATGGTTGATTCGAAACCATCCCAGTCGGCAAATTGGTACAACCATCTCCTTCGCAGGAGGATTTTTGGATTACTGGTCAGTGTTCGGATGTGAATGGGAAAATGATCACTTCCTCTTAGATCATCATCGACACACCATCTGACTCTGGGCGCTAGGTCCCATGAGGTAATCGTTAAATCAATTGAAGAAGTAGAGCCAGAGTGTTCATCCATACGAGTATGTTGGAAGTCGTTCAGGATGATGAGGTTAAGTTGTTCAACGATTTTTAAAATAATTTTACCTCTTAAATTGCATCTTTGGCCACCCCATACAGTATGGTAGGCGTTAAAATCACCCATGATTATGAAAGGGTGTGGTAATTGTTGAATGGCATTGTTCATTTCTGCTTCCAAATTACTGTTACTATGCGTTGGGGAGATATATATAGAAGCGAGGGTTAACCGTAACGGTCCCGTGAGTTGGATTGCGCATATCTGTAACTGTGATGAAATTTGGATGAGGGTATGTGGGAGATGGCTCAAAACAGCGAGGCATACTCCACCCTGGCGTGAGGTAAGTCCCTCACGGAAGTACCACTTGTATTTACCTTGTAGTGAAAGGTTAAAATCGGGTGTAATCTTAGTCACTCTGGCTTCTTGGAATGCAAGTGTTAGTGGGAGATGTTTCTCCTCAGCTAACATTAATTTAATTTCATCCATTGACCTACTAAGCCCACGCAAATTCCATTGAATGGCAAGTTTTCGGTTGGATGTTGAATTTTGGACAACAGGTGTACTGTTTTTGTGTGGAGTGTTGAATTTTAAGAAATGTTATGGAGGCTCTTGAAGGGTTTAATTAATTTGGAAGGAGGTATATCAGAAATTATTTTGACTGTTTGTTACCTTTGGAAGTCTTGGTCTTCAGTCTAGGGTCAAATTTTAAATAATTTGGTATTGTTCGATTCGTATTGGGTACTGTTTTGTATGAAGTGGATGGTTGAGGGTCGGCCTGTTGTGGGGCGGCCGGTTGAGAGATTTCTGGTTGTTGGTTTTTATATCTTTTCCTTGTTTTATCATTAACGCGGAAATTTTCATCTTCAGATGATTTCAAATCATCTGAAGTTGAAGTTTTTGAATTTTTGATTTTACGTTTATTTAATTTTGCTGATTCAGTTTCCATGGGAATTTCTGAATCAGTTTCGGAATCGGAAGTGGAGATGGTAAATTCAATGTCTGGCTGGTTAACTATCGGTGTGGAAACCGTTTGGATGATTGGGGTAGGGTTGGGCTGTGTGCAGTTGCACTTACAGCGATTGCATCCCGTGCTTTGAACTAAGTTAAGTCTCTCTTGGACTTTGCTTGCGTACGAGGATCCATTTACTTTGGTCTGGTAGCTTTGTTTGGCTTCCTTGTACGATATTCCTTGGTCTACCCTCACTTTGGTAATATTGTTTTCTGCAACCCATGCGGGGCATTTTCTATTCGTAGAAGGGTGGTTGCCACTGCAATTTACACAGAAGGCAGGAGCGTTGCAAATGAAGTTCTTGGCTGTTTCTTCATTGCCTAGTTCTGGGTGTGCTTGTCCACAGTTTCGGCATAATTGGATCTTGGTTCTACATTTTTTTGAAGTATGTCCGAATTTGTAGCAGCCGAAGCACTGCATAGGATTCGGATAAAAATTGCGCGTGGGGGCGCGGATAAAGCCAAAGTTAATATATTCCGGGATTACAGTACCTCTGATGGTCAAAATCAGGGTTGGAGTTGGAATTAATTCCTTCTTAGTTGGGTCCATACGGGAAATTCTTTTGATCGCAATAACTCTTTGGTCAGCAAGCTCTTTTAAAAGTACAGCTTCTGCCATATCAATCACATCCCTACAGGATACCACGCATTTGCGCTGGTTCAAGGTAGGGTGATAAGTTATCTCCACAGGGGTTTTGTCAATTAATGACTTAATACCCAGGAGTGCATCCACATATTCTTTGTTGCGAATATGGATAACATATTGTAAATTGTTATTTTCATCTCGCTGTGGTCTCGCGTCCTTAAAATCGCGATCCGTAACAGCTTGGATGGTTTTGGAAACAACGAAAGGGTTTGATGGTAGATTATTCTTGCCAGTTGCTTTGAGCAATAAAATTTGGAGCTCCCCACATAAGGGGTCGGCCCAGAGAGGAGAGGTGCGTGTGGTGGGCACGCCATTATAAAGGTTTGTTGACTTACCGGCACTGCTGGAAGCCATGGTAGAGGCTGGCTATACCCGGGAGGTACAGCCAGGGGGGTTGATGTAGAGATACACACTAAAAATGGCACTAATGCAGAATAAAAAAAAGAAAAGGCTCAACAGTTTCGGAGCTTGTTTCAAAAAAGTTTTTTTAAATTTCACTAGAAACACTACTTTTAATACTATGAAACACTACTATAATGTCTATGAGGTTTAAAGAAAAACTGTTAAAATATCACTAACACTATGTACTGCTGCTGGGGGGGTGCGCCCCCGCACCGGAGAAACGGTAGTGTGGGTACACCACCACTCTGCAATCCAGGATCCAACACCAGCTGAAAATAAAAAACCACCACCAGAGATAAGTAACCAGTAATAATAATGTGGGGTATATATAAGTGAGCTGCAAAAACGCGCCAAAAACAGGGACCGACGCTAGGGGCAGTGAAAACTACCGGTATCGAAGGCCACCAACCGTCTAGGCTATTCGGTGGCCTCCTCCTTGTCCTCGTCTTGTACACCTGTGGGAAAAAACTTTATTTAGGACTGATTAGAGCCTCAAGGAATTTCCTTTAGCATAGAACCAGTTGTATGAGGAGAAAACTTCTATTTTCGCTACTCTTTTCCAAGGGGCGCTACAAACATGACCGTCTCGGTTGAATGTCAGAAGCACCGTGATGAACGAAAGCAAGGGAAGTGTCATTTTATAAAACATAAAAGAATCGAATGTAAACCCCACCCTCTTTATTGTATAAGCTTACTGTATACTCACGAATATAATAAGGGTGGGATTTAGATTCTATACTTTTATGGTTTATAAAATGACGCTTCCTTTGCTTTGGTTCATTTCTTACTCTACTCTCGCACCGTGAGGACTCGAGCTCGTTAGTCTTTCGCAGACAGCTCGTTAGTCATTCGGTGGTAAGGCACACGAAGTCAGCTCGGATAAGCGCACCAGTAGCAGGATAGGTGGAGAAGCCACATCGCTATCGACCGTGCATTTAGCATTTAGCGAAAATCGTGGTTTCGATAATAATTCGTTACCGATAGGTGCCATGGATATGGATTTCCTTATGAAGAATATGAAATACATGACATGATGTAGTGAATATATCCGAAGAAATCACTTTGGTGAAACTGCATTATAAAATTATTTGTGTACGAATGCCGCAATCGATAGTCGACTCTAATTTGCGCTGGGTAATTTCCTCGGAGGACTCAATTCCTCCTTTGAGCATTAAGAAACTCTTTCTGGTAAAACGAAGTGGTATGAATCACATTATTTGAATGATAGAATGAAGAAGTTTTCTGCCAATTTCCTTCAACCTCCAAACGTATCTTTCTCCCGTTTGTCGTTTTCGCGTTCGCTAATCCTCTCTCACAACACCCATTTCTAGTTTGAGAAATTGTTGAGTTAACATTGTTTGCCAGTGCGCGTAGAGCGGGAATTCCTAAAGATTCATTGCACCTCTAATAAATTGCCGAAAGACGTGGTCTTACGTTGATCGCACTTGATTGAAAAAATCCAAAACGAAATGTATTTGGTCGAAGCATTATATGAGTAGAAAGCAAATAATCGCTCGAAAATGACTTGATTTTCGCGATGTGAAACATTTTCCGTTTTTCATGTTATGCATCCAATATTGGATACGAAAATTTCCACTGATGGGGAAAAAAATATTCAGAAGCTTTCCTGTTAATTGCGATTGATTGAAAAATAACAAAACCAAATGTATTTGGTTGCAGTGTTATATGGATAGAAAACATTAAAATAAACCCTTTCGCATGAATGTATTTTTCAATTCCCAGGGGAACTGGCAGATTATTTTTCAGCAACGATGATAGCAACGAGAATTCCGCGCGTGTATGTGTGTGTGTGTGTGTGTGTGGCGGCTGCTCCGATGTTTCAAGCGGAACCGTGGCATCACTCTCCTCCTGATGGATTCCCTTTTGGCCTTAGGTGCACAAACAGGCTCTTGGTGACACCGTTCATCAGCGCATTCATGATAAACGAAATTAGCTTCACAACAACAGAGACAACATGCTCCAATCGCTGTTCAATCATAACTGAGTGGGTTTACGAGCGCCGCTCGCTTATATACCGATTTTTGATTTCAATAGCCTGTTTTGAAAGCAATTTTAAGACTATTGAAACAAGTTTTTGGATGAAAAAGTAACAAGTATATGACGCGTAGACATTTTATCTTTCAAATGAAGTGTTTATCATACCATTTCGTTCAATTGTTTAAGAGCTATTAACGCTCAAAATCTCGGTCTCCAGCGTAACGCTTTCGTTCTCGAAACTTTGGTTTTACACCCCGGTATAGAAATGAAAGACGTAGTCCTACGTCAAAAGAATCCGACACCTCACAGCAAATTGATGATTCAGTACTTGACTCAGACGACGATGATTACCTCGTTGATGATGAGCTAAATTTTCACGTGGGCGAAATGCCACAAACAAGAAAATAACCAACAATAACTTCATATCTTACGTTTCAATTTTAACTTCAAAAGGGGAAATGAAATTTTTGATCGACACAGGTGCGAACAAAAATTATCTCGCCCCAGAACACGTTAACATAAACAACTGCAAAACCGAGTCAGGAATTAAGGTCACAAATATAAGCGGGACACACTCAATAAACAAATCCGCCCTATGCGATCCATTCCTTATTAATAAAAAATTAAAATTCTATATTTTCAAATTTCATAAGTTTTTTGACGGGCTGATAGGCTATGAATCACTACGAGAATGCTCCAATCGATATCCGTAAGAATACTTTGAAAATTGGGAGAAAAACAATTCAAATGAAGAGAAAATTCCCTGAAGAATACAAGATAAATTTTACAGAACAAGAATTTCAATTCATCAAAATTAAAACCAAGAGAGACGGAGATTTTTTTATTAACGAAGAAAAACCCTTCGAAAATTTCACAATATTGCCTGGACTCTACAGAAGTCAAGGTAATTCAGCCTTCATTGCTGCACAAAACCATTCGAAAACATCAATGGGAATAAATTCCAACGATGAACCATACAAAGAAATAAATGAAAATGACCCGTTCGACTTGATTGATTTGCCAAAACAAGTTGACCCTATTAACTACACTATTCGAGACGACCACATGAACAATGAAGAGCGACGCGCTTTGAGAGGACTGATAGCTAAGTTCAAAGACGTCCTTTATATTGAACAAAATAAACTCACGTTCACCCATAAAATTAAACATAACATCAGAACGGTTGACAATATTCCGGTACACTCCAAATCATACAAGTACCCATACGTGTATGAAAAGGAAGTACAAGAGCAAGTAAAGAAAATGCTTACGGACGGAATTATTAGAGAATCCATTTCACCATACTGTTCTCCAGTATGGGTGGTTCCTAAGAAAACCGACTCTTCAGGTAAAAAAAAAATCCGTTTAGTTATCGATTACAGGAAACTAAACGAGAAGACCATTAATGACAAGTACCCTATCCCAGAGATAACGGATATCCTGGACAAATTGGGAAAAGCAAAATACTTTTCTACTATCGACTTATTCTCTGGCTTCCATCAGATCCAGTTGGCTAATGAAGATAGGGAAAAGACGGCATTTACAGTGAACGGTGGCAAATACGAATTTACACGTATGCCATTCGGGCTAAAGAATGCACCCGCAACCTTTCAAAGGGTTATGGACTGTATTCTAAGAGAATTGGTAGGAGTATGTTGCTTCGTCTATATGGACGATATAATAATATTCTCCAGCTCTCTTCAAGAACATCTTAAGAACTTAGCTCAAGTACTTGAGAAACTTAAAGAGGCCAGACTGAAAATGCAGCTCGATAAATGCGAGTTTTTCAGAAAGGAAACACAATTTCTAGGTCATACTGTCTCGGAAGAGGGAGTACGACCCAATAGTGACAAAATAGAAACGATCAAACGATGGTCAATTCCAAAGTCAGAAAAAGAAATTCGACAGTTTCTAGGAATTTTAGGCAATTACAGGCGAATGGATCGAATGGAGAATTCGCAAAACTAGTAAAGCCATTAACAGGACTCTTAAGGAAAGATACTGAATTCAAAATCACACCTGACATCGAGGCATGTTTTGAGAAGTGCAAGCAACTTCTAATGCTAGACCCGGTATTAACCTATCCGGATTTCAGCAAGGAATTCCTATTGACGACAGATGCAAGCGATTACGCAATAGGCGCGGTACTATCTCAAGGGCCGATAGGCAACGATAGACCTATTGCTTATGCTTTAAGAACACTGAATCAGACAGAGGAACGTTACTCTACAACAGAGAAAGAATTCCTCGCAATTGTATGGGCAGTGAACCATTTTAGACCCTACCTCTATGGTAGAAAGTTCAAAATGTTCACCGACCATCAACCATTGACTTTTTCATTTACGAATGCAAACAACCGTATCATAAGAGGAAAACTTGCATTAGAAGAATTTGACTACGAGTTGATTTATAAGCCTGGTAAACAAAATGTAGTTGCCAATGCTTTATCTCGGTTAAACCCGAAACATGACATCAACATAAACTCCTTGCAAGCCGAACCCTCTGAACAAGAAGACGACACTTCAAACGACGACGGTATGACAGTACACTCCGCCGATACGAGCGACGACTATTTCATACCCTATACTGAAAAACCAATTAATTCTTTTAGAACCCAAATCCTATTCAAAATTGGAAACATCGGAATTACAGCATACGTGTCGTGTCAAAGAAGGAACTGTAGAGTGGTCGGAGAGCTTCAATTTGACTGATAGAAACGATCCAGTTTATCATGCATTTTTGGAAAATTAACTGAAAACACAAAATTTGAAGTTTCTTCTTTACATATAAAAGTTTATTCTGGGTTCCATTTATTTGATAGTTTTACAACTGCATTCTGTGCAAAATTTTCTAAATTAGAGTCAGTTCAAGACCTAAAATTACACTTAAGAAAAGTTCAACAGTGTCCTAGTTGAGAATTGACCACATGCGTAGGATTTTTTCATCAAATATGGTCCTCTATCACCTCCTGAAATATTCTACAATTTATCAGAACACTGGCTCAATTGTTTTAAGTTGACGACTAGTGATGCATAGACAATATGATGCAAATGTAAATATTGATTCCTAGAAATTAATGGAATGAAAATACTTTGGAAAAATGATTTTACACGCAATTCTGTATGAAAAACTAACAGACATTATTATCATATACTGTTCTCGAGGTATAACAAAATGTATAGAAAATTATATTTGATGAAAAATCATTTACGCATATCATGGGATCTCAACCATTATGGAATCGTTTAATTTTTATAGTTTTGGCTATGAGGGCTATGCATACCCCGTAACTATAAAAGTTCGATCATAGGAAAGAGTTGGCCATTCACAATCTACGTGATATTTTTATAATAAAGATTTCACTGAAGAAGATCCATGATATGAGAAAAAATATATGGACGTTGGCTGGGCACAGCACTCCAAGGCGGCTCAATCCGTTTATTGATAAATACGGAGAGAAAATTCTTCCTGTCCACGTGGACTCAGTCTGTACCCCCTCCCCCCTCTCCGTGGACAAGAGTGGACATTTTCTTACCCCCTACCCCCCCTAAAGCTGTCCACGTGGTATGTGGACAGCCCCTAATGTGATTAAATAGCTTTCTTTCACTCCAACTTCAAGATATAATAAATTTTTACGATGTACTTCTGAATCGCTTCGCAATAGATAGATAATAATCGAACAAAAAGTAAGCATTTTACAAGTGCGGACCGAATAACTTTTTTTATGTAAGTTATTAGGATAGTTCTCGTTTCCAACCAGGAAAATTTTTGCAGGCATTCCAGCGTGTTTATTACGGATAATTTTTATTCTAATAAAATAAAAAGTACAAAAATCAGGAGAAATCAGGATCTTTTCAGAAAAATCTGGCAAAATCAAGTGGGATCAGGGAGTGTGCTAAAAAGTTTGACAAATCCTGAAAAATCAGGAATGGTTGGAAATATAAATAGGAGTACCGGTAAGTTTCTTATTTATTTTTTTTTAAATAATGTTTCATTCTTCAAAAATGATTACAAATTTTATATTCAAAGTATTGCCCATCGCTAGTCACAACTTTTTCCCATCTTTCTGGCAATTCACGGATCCCTTTGCGGAAGTAATCGGCCGGTTTGTCGGCTAATCACGAATCGATCCAACTTTTGACTTCATCAAAATTGGAGAAGTGTTGATTAACCAAGCCAAGTTGCATCGATCGAAAAAGGTAGTAATCGGACGGAGCAATGTCTGGAACAGTGAAGGAAAAAAATCGCCTCGAGGAGCGACCAATGAATAAGTATATACCACTAGTCAGATGTATTGACGTCACCAGCAACGAGCGATGCTTTCGTTTTCCTAATGCTTACACATAGAGAACACTATAAACGGAGAGCTGCCAAAATCTCACAAAAGCGATATGGCAGTGGAATCATTACTTTCTGCACTCCCAAAGCTTTGCTCATACGATTGAAGTAGTGATCCCCGATTTTTGAGATTAAACGTTCATCCACTAATCGAATACTTTTCAGCAGTTTTCGATACGATTAATCGCTCCAAATAATCGATGAATCCATTAATCGTCACACTGAGAGAAATAATTAGTTAGACTAATATTTCTCATTTGTTAGAAAGCCATCTGGTATCAAAAAAGTGCTCATTCCGCCTGAAAATCAATTATTATCGTTTACGCACCCCTAAACTCGTAAACCAAGCTCATTTCGAATCGACGGCATTGAGCTTCTTTCAGGAGTTTAGGAGAGCGTCAACGATAATGATTGATTTTCAGGATAAAACTGCAGCGGCCGTACGGTTTTTTTTGCTCTGGTTTTGGATCGATTAATCGACGTTAATTATTCGTTCGCTTCGATTATTGGTTGTGCAGTGTTCGTTCGATTAATAATCGATTTCTGTAGGAAGTATTCGATTAATCGATTAATCGAACGATTATCGGGGATCACTAGATTGAAGGTTTATCGTGAGAGCACGCTACAAACGATTAATCTCAGCTGGCGAAGCTGGTGATCAGATATTGTTCGGACTGTTTACTACTGACGAACATTTATGATCTGAGCATTACATCGCTCTGATTTTCAGTTGCCGAAACGAGTGGCTGATGACGAGTGCGGTTTTGCGGTTTTGCTCGCCTGCAAAGACGCAATCGGAGAGTCAATTTTACATTCGGTAACATTCGGGTTGTGGCAAGCTAAACTGAGCAGAGAGGCGAGATGCTGAGAATCGTATACTGTAGAAACACTTGCCTCCGTGGAGCAAATTACTGCTACGATTGCGTTTGTGACGGATCTTGATCGAGTAAAGCCTCCAATTCTTTATCTTCAAACTTTTTTGGCGGTCCGGAACGTTCTTCGTCTTCATAGTCAAAATCACCACTTTTAAACCGTGCAAACCACGTCTGACACGTTCGTTCAGTTACCATAAACTTCCACCAAAATGCGATGACACCACCAATTTTTTGACATATACTGAAAAAGACGCTCAATGACAGTAGATTTCCAACGAATGTCTGGAAATTTGATTCACTGGAATAATAATCAAGTTACGCCATCTGTTGTAAAACAGAAGAAACTTACCTCATAGTTCTACGACAGCAATGTGCTCATGTCTTGAACACAACCACCTATTTTTTTTTTGGATTATCATTAATCAAATGAGAAATTAGAAAACTTGATTCAATTCTGTATGTGATCGAATGACTGTTCCGCCGACAAAGAAAGTATTTAATCTTCATTTTTTGAAAAAGTACCAAAAATAAAATTCTTAGAGTTTTTGAACAATTTACTGTAATTTTTGTAAATGTAAATGTAAATGACCATCTACAGCATTTAACAGATAAATTCTAATCAAACGTTTCCCCAAAACTCCTGCTTTTTTTCTATTAATACTATTGATACTGTCATTTGTCCTTCTCTAGTGATTCATGTTTAAAAAAATATATACGAGCCCTTTTTCGAAATAAAACTTATTTCGTTCTAATGCAAAAAAAAAATCCTTAGATCCGAAAAAGTTTACGGATGATAAAAAAGCCTCTTATTGTATTTATTCGCATTATAAAGCAATAAGTTAATGATACTCGTTACCTTCTCAGAGATCGTCATTAAAGTGTTCAGCAAAGAAAAATCTCGCCTCAATCGGTCACCCTTTTTCCATTTTCTATCCCCTAGTGCACTCATGAAACCTATGTAAATGGTTTACGTAAAGTATGGAAACAAACTTTTACATGATAGTAATTGTACACTGTAGAGTCTTATACTTCGAGGAATCCTGCCAGTTTGGCAGCCAGAAATTGTGCATACGAAGCAATCTCGAAAGAGATAAGATTGCTTCTATCCGAAGCCGAAAAATAAGATGTTGAGGAATTTCAAAGTTTTCCGAGCGAAAATCAACCGAAATGCGAGGTGTAGTGTGGTTTTGCTCCTCCCTTTTTTTTCCTCTCCCACCGCCACACAGTGGTCCCTGAGAAAATTTATTCGGCCAAAACCCAAAAAAATAAAGATGCATGAAAAACAAAAAATCCTTTGGTCCCTTATTCTAGGATGTTCAAGGCATCTAGGAGCACGTGTTTCACCCCATTCCGCGCGCGCATCATTGCCCTGGCAACGCGACCAGTTTCACATGCTCGCCGGTGCCACTATTTCGCGTGTGATTTTCTAACATGTGTTTTGGTGATGTTTTTTAATGATTTTTTTCTGGCTCATTATGCTTCTTGAAGCATTTTTAACGGAGAATTTGCATTTGTTGTCAGTTTCAAAATTCGGTTTGTTGTAGTATAGGTTAACTCCACACGAAGTAAGTACTACTTTGGAAGTTTAATTTTGCTTCGGATTGACTTATAAAAATTGCCCCAATTTTCCCCGCAAAACTTTTTTAACGAAAGTGTTCCTCAAAGTGTTTTTTATCGCTCATCACTTCAAATTTTTCGCCCGAAATCCTCCCTTTTGGATTTTTTCTCAATATTAACCCGAAATGGTAATTAGAAAAAACTGTTATTTGAAGTTGTGCCTTTTTTTTAATAATGTGAATAATTCTTCGTAGATATGACCTCCCAGTTATGTAATAAGGATTTGTTCGATCATTCAAGAATAACTGGGCAGAATATAACCCGTGAGAAAATCATTTTACGACTTCGTTATAGGAACAAACAAATTTAATCAACATTTCGTCATCTTTGCAAGCGCTTCTACGATAGAAAATTGGGAGATTTGTTAGTAAATTAGTAGAGAAATGGGGCTCTGCGAACAATATGGTGAACCGATTTTCAAATAAAGAAGATGCATGGCTGCATTCAGAAACTGGTAATTGTAGTGTTTCCTTATTATAAATGGTGCTTTAAAAATATTTTATAGGTTATATATTTTTTTTGGTTCATCTCTAGGAGGGCCTGAAAAAGTTTACGAAGATTGTAAAGGTCGTACTAAACCAAGAAAAACTGTCAAATACTTATTATTCGTGACGTTTTTTTTCTCAATGAGCATACCTATCAAATTATGTTGTCAAGTATTTGTACTACACTATTTTAAATAATATTTTGATCTCTAGTATTGATCTCAGCGCACCGAAAACCACAGTCTACCAAAAATTGGGTTTTTAGCTCAAAAATCGGAGTTTTAGCCGCCTGAATTTTCTCATGGACCACTGTGCGCCACTGTGTGTCGGTTGTTTGCCTCAGTGGTGTGATTTAGACAAAGTATTATGTACATTATACTTTTGTGCGATGCTTCACGTGTGTAGATTTTCCCTGTTGTGTGCTCCTTTGCTTCCATTAGGAAATGTACACATGACACGACTGGTCCTTCAAGGGATTTCGAAACGTGTAATAGATTCGGTGGGGTGAGTGCAGTGGTGTTATTTTATTTTATTGTCCCGATAAAAGCCGGCAGCTATAATGAGATATTATTTTATTGTAATCTTATACTTTCGGAAAACAGTGGAGCTTTTCTGGTAGCAGTCATTTGCCGGAAAGGCTAAACGGATCTCGGAATGAGAACATTTGGGCTTGCAAGCCGGATGAAGTGGAATGTCAGTCGGAGCATTCACAAGAAAACATTTTCCTTTTAGGAACGGACAAAAGCACTCGAAACGTAACCTCCACGATGTAATCCCTTCATATGACATCGACAAAATGTTATGGACAGACTAATAATGCGTGCTTGTTAGATGGTTCTGGTTATGAAACGTTGTTTCATCTCGTTTGTGGTGAAGCAGACTGTATATAACACCTCACCGCTAGATTCGAGTTTCGCCGAAATTTCAAATCATCTCGGTGTACGTGAAAAATGCGTTCCACGTAACGCACGTGGCGCAAAATAATGTAAACGGCTGAACAAAATGCGAAGAAATGCCACGCTATCAAAGGCTTCTTTGGTGGGAGATAAAGTTTTTCCTTAAACTCTTCTCACTGGCCCAGCATGAGGCCCAAATCTGAGACTAAATTGGCGAAGATTATCAACGAAATGGGTAAATTGGTTGGTTTCTAACAGGAATCTAAAAGCACTCCTGGTGAGAAGACCGATCATAGTCATGGTTGCTTGAATTGTTTCTTTCGCTTCCAAGAAATATTGTCAATCAATTTCAACTTTATAATTCACACAAAATTAACAAACGCGTCTGGTATCACTACTAATAATTATTCGCATCTTCAATATGTTTTGTCGAATTTATTTGAAACCAAACAAATATTGAAGGGACCGCCAAACTTGGGGAGAGTGACACACTATACCATTTTAATTTTCAAAATAGAAAGTTAGATAGAAAGGTGATGTCTTCGACAAATGTTCAAATTTTTATAAGATCCAAAACTTTGTCGAATACGCTATATCGCTATATTGACTTTAAACAAAATTAGGATTATTAGTTATTTTTTCAAAGAAAACATGAAAAAGTTGTTAGAAAAACTTTTTTCCTGACAGCCATTCCATACCAAACCGATATAGTGGTTCTCGGATTTGCGTGCAAAGTGGTAACTTTGTTCTTTACCGCAAAGCATTAGACCCGTTTTTTCTATTTTTCCATTAGGGTGACCATTTTCATTTTGAGGTGGTCCTAAAAATCGACTTTTCCCCTTTTATCCAAAAATGACATAGCTTTTGAACTGCTGGACCGATTCCAATGAGAAACATATAAAATTAAAGCCAATGAACTAGCCTTCTTTGAAAAAATAGAACATTTGCTCAAGAAAAATGAGTTTGTTTTTATAATTATTGATTGTATTGTATTTGGTTTACATGGACTCGGGACCAAGGGCGCAATATTTTTTTATATTTTTTTCTCGAAAGCTGAGGTTTTTTTACATCTTCTTCTGCTTCTTGAATGGCACCAACGTTCCTAGAGTAACTTCGCCGTATCAACGTAGTATTACTCGCGTCATTTTAATTAGTACCAAGTTGAGATTTCTATGCCAAATAGCACGTCTTGAATGCATTCTGAGTGACAAACTCTAGAATACGCGTGACCACAGTGCAAGTCGGAGGAAATTTTTTTGACGAAAAATCCCCCCGACCAGAACGGGAATCGAGCCCGAACCCCCGGCATGTTAGTTGTGACGCTAACCACTCGACCACGTAAGCACGCGCTCAGATTTATTTACATAACATATCCAAAGTCAGAGAGGCGTTATTTTTTGCTTGAGTTATGTTTTTTTTAAATTAACGGATAGTCCGAAAAATTATTTTTTACCCCTTTTTTCCACCACAAAAATTTATCACTGTTGAACTATTGGACCGATTTAGATGTTCGACATATCAAATTAAAGCCAATGAGCTATTTTAGTTTACAAAAATATTACACTTGGAAAAAAAATACAATTTTGTTTTCGTAATTTTTGGTTGTAATAGTTTTTCATAGTTTACATGGTTCCGGGACCATATATAGGACCAACTCCAGTTTGCGAGTAGCGAGAGCGGAGTAGTACAATGAGTTGTTGGCGGGCCTGAACCGGCCGGATGCGGCGATATGAGGTACAAGTCTTTCTGATTCTCGCGTACCATGGGCTCTCTGCTCCTAATCGTCACACGCAGTTATTTGCTATGACGTTCCTCATTGACGCGTGTGTATGTGTAGAGAGGGTGTTTGTGTTGTGGAGCTAAGGGAAACTGTTCATCTCAAGTTCTCTCTTCTCTTCTCCAGCAAGGTTCTCTTTTCTCTTACACATACATTAAACGGGTTTCATTTGGTTTGCACTGGCATCCGCATCACTGCAATTATGTGTAGCCATTCACTTCTCGCAATTGCATACGATTCGTGCAGCCGCATTTTCGCTGCATATTGGGGAGTTTTATTTTGTTTCGTCCCAATGTAGTTATTCAATTCCTTTCTGTAGAATGGGGATTTTGAACGTAGTGGAGGATTTGAGAACGGCTTTCTCATGCAAGCAGCGAGTATCGAGAAGTCTTCTTCATCACCTGTGACATGAACCGACATGGAACGATTGAGATTGCTATGGAGTGGTGCGGAGAGGCGGTTTTTCAGATGTGCATTTTTTTGACGTAGGATTACGTCTTTCGGGAACATATTGGGGTACAAATTGAAAAACGAATATCGATCGCATCGTGAAAAATGTCCAATTTCAAACGCTTATTGCTCAGTTATTTTATGACGGATTGATGAGATTTTTACATCAAAACATTGCGGCACTCTATAACAAGTTTTCACCTTGAATAAAATAATATATATCATGTAATTAACTATCGAACAATTGAAAAATCTCAACCCCTATCCAAACGGTACTGATTGGTAGAAATTGACGTCATTTCTTTTTCGCCTGCTTCGCTTCTTTCATTCCCCGATAAGTCAAATATTTGCATGGCGAGCGAGTGGTGGGCGCCTATTTCTCACATACCAACTGATATAAAAGGACGGTAGCATTGTTGGATTTCTTTTAGAGACGAATGAACTCTCAGAGTTTAAAGTCTCTCTAATTCAATACCTTCCTTCCTTCCTTGGATTTCTCATTCTCGTTCAACGCTCAGATCGGCAAACATCTGGGCTTCTAGTGTGCAGTGCTCTACAAATCAACCAACACCATACGGTGCGGCAAAGGAGAGGAAGCCATCGGCAACCAACGATGGATGCGGTGCGGCAAAGGGAGCAAAGAAGAGGAAGCAGCGAAGAGCGTCGAATTAAATCTAGTGTGCATTGCTGGTGCGCTCCTCTTCACATCAACAATTGGATGCGGCAAAGGAGGCAGAGAAGCGAAGTGCATTGCATCGCATCGTATCACACCCGCTATCCGTCGTTTAACTCGTCGTGGTGGTGCCAATCAAACCCTCGCAAATCGACGCACAGAAGCCGATGGCGCCAAAGTCAAGGAAAGCATCAGCGAATCCGTAAAAGCTACCGCTCCCAAAACTAAACTGCTACATCCGACTGAAACACAGCAGATTCCGTACAACCCATTAAACCATTCCAGTCCTTCTCAGGACTATCAATTTGTTTTGAAACAAAAGAGTTTATTTTACTGTTTTCCACTTACCACAAAAACTATATAAAACTATGATCAAAAATACAGTTTTTTTGACGTAGGATTACGTCTTTCGGGAACATATTGGGGTACAAATTGAAAATCGAAAATTGTCCAATTTCAAACGCTTATTGCTCAGTCATTCGATGATGGATTGATGAAATTTTTGCTTCAATCGATTTCGGCACTCCATAACAATTTTTCATATTGAAGAAAATAATATATGTCATGAAACTAACTATCGAACAATTGAAAAATCTCAACCCCTACCCTAACGGAAATACCAACGACTGATTGGAAAGGAGGGTATAAGGATATAGGGACAATCACACACGTGAACTTGATACATGAAACGATTTATTTCAATTTTCATAAATAAAAACTAAGGTGTGCTCGAGAACGGGTCGTTTGGTCTAAGCTGTCTGTTTTGTTGTGTTCATTCTCACCCAAAAAAAGTTTATACAATGAGAAAAATTGGAAAAGTGAAGAAATATTAGAAAATATTAGAAAGTGATTTTACATATGCTCTCCATATAAGATTAGGTGTTGTTAATCCAATTTAAATTCGCATCAACAGATAGCCTAACGGAATCCTACGTCAACTATGCGGTCGTGTCTCGGACACAACCCTCCTGTGACTTTTTTCATTTGATTAGATGGTGTCAGCGTTTTTGCTTGCTTGTCCTTGGTGTTTGTGCAAGTTTTTTTCTATCTTTCGAGTTCATCGCTGTTATTTTTTTTTCAATGTTTATTTTTGTTTTTTTGTTTAGGGATGTTTCAATCCATCGTTGTTTATCTGACGTATTGTGCGGATAATAGGGATCCTGATAGCGAGCCTCATTTCGCGTTGGGGACGAGATGATTTGTATGCAAGGTTAAATACACTTCGTCTCGTTTTCGCCGTGGGGTGGCGTTCGTAATCAGGCTCATGGTTTAATTATGTTAGAGATTTTTAATTTCATAATTTGAGTCAGAAGACTCTAATTTTAGTTTTCATTTGAAATAAATTAGTTAGTTGAAAGAATTTATGCATTTATATTAGATTTTGGTTTTTCAATTCCAGCCACTAAATTGAGTTTATAAACTCAGACTATAGGTTCTTCATCCGTTTAGTGCTCTTGGTTAGCTTCTCAGGTTTCCGAAACATAACTCCCTGCCATCGTTATTAGAGTTCGATACAGAATACGCGGGATGAATAACGAAATATATCGCCCGTCTTATTGGTTCCATAGGAATTCTCTCGGTTACCTTTTCAGGTACCCCAAAGAAACTCTTCGCCGTCATGATTGAATTTAGATACGTACGTACGATAAAATAACAAAATATATAGCCAGTCCAATCATACTAACAGGTTTTCCTTTTTAGAATACCTAATGATAATCTCTGCCGCGTGTTATGATTTTCAGAATTTTGGTTCGTCGAGTGGTCGATAGTTCGCCTATATATAATCACATCACTTACCACAGTGAATCCTAATTCTTACCTCTCCCTACTAACAACTATCCCTTCCATGATAAACGCTAGGGAACCACGCTATAGAGGCGACCCTTCTGGCCTTCGGGCGGCGAATATCATACTAACATTCCTTCCCTTCCCCTGGTGACTGTAAGGACGTGGCCGGCGTCGTTATTGACCATTTAAAGCTCGAATCACCGAAAATTGCACAACGAGAATGATTTGCTAGTCCCAAGCGTCATTCTGTGTGTTCTTTGCGCAATTTGGTTGGTTCAGGTCAATCACGGAGAGCAACTACGAATTGTACAGTCTACCCAAGCTCAAGCTCAAGCTGTGTAGGACCAACTACGTCTTTCACTAAGGGTGCCAAATCAGAAAACGGGGTCACATTTTTATGAAATAAAGTTAACGTTAGTAACTATTTTCATTGTGAACTAATTATCATGATTTGCGTACCAATCGAATCGGAAATTCTCTAAGATTTGTTTGATATACTATACATTACAATTCGCTCTAAACGGTTTAAATTCATGAAAACTGGAAGAACTTCCTTTTTCCAATACATTTGTTCTCCCGATTTGTGAGCTAACCCTACCCGTATTTCGAATGCTTATAACTCGAACATTTCCTAACAGATCGGAAAGATATTTGCATCAATTGATAGGAAATATTTCTACATAACTGTAAAATATGAGGCGTTATCTAAACGCCCTCACTGCCAAGTTTTGATTGGCCCGATTTACGGTTTCCCCGACACAGACTTCCAATTAATGTACCTGGGGGAATCCGCTTTGCAAATACATGCAAGTCTGGGGTATTTTTTGATGTTGAGTACTTCTGTACTCGCTTGTCGTTGTACAGACCGGAATATGTTTCCCTAAAACGTACTTTTAAACTGAGAAGTCTGGGAAAATCGTCATTTCAGATACTAGAGGTGAATGAACTTTCGCGGTTCAAGAACTACGTAAACACGAGATATGCAATAAATTCAGAAGGAAATATAAAATACAATAAGTGGATTGCATAATGTAATCGCGTAGTTCTACGTCGAAATTATGCGGTCGTGTCCTAGATACAACCGCTTATAATTTTTTAAATATTTTTTTTCTTGAAAGCTGACGTTTTTCCACATAACATATCTGAATATCAGAGAGGTGTGTTTTTTCGTTTAATATTTCTATGCGACTATACTGCATCTATGCAACTAGAATCCGCATTTTTTTCAAGTTTTTTAAAGAACAACTCATTGGCTTCAAATTGATGTATTGATCATCGGAATCGGCCCAGTAGTTATGAATATTAGAAAAAAAGTCATTTTTGGAAAAAAATAATTTTTCGTACCATCTGTTAATTTTGAAAAATCATTTTGAATTTTGAATGTTGGAGATGTTATGTAAAAAAGCTCAGCTTTCACGAAAAAATATAAAAATGTATGGTGCCCTTGGTCCCGAGACCATGTAAACTATAAAAACCAAACTCAATCAATAATTATAAAAACAAAATCCTTTTTTTTCTGCAAGTATAATAATTTTTCGAAGAAGACTAGTTCATTACCTTTAATTTGATATGTTGACCATTGGAATCGATCCAGTAATTCAAAAGTTATAATTAAAAAAAAACCTTCATTTTTGGGAAAAAGGGGAAAAAGATGATTTGTTGGACCACCCATAAAATGCGGATGGTCACCCTAATGGAAAAATAGAAAAACACGAGTCTAATGTTTTGCGGTAAAGAATAAAATTACCGCTTTCCACGGGAATCTGAGAGCCACTATATCGGTTTGGCATGGAATGGCTGTTGCAAAAGTGCCCATCTCCCGACGTATGGGTTAGAATTTTTAAGGGCTACTCAAAAAAATTTTTTATGAATTTGAAAAAAGATGTTTGAAAAAAAGAATTTCTATTTAAATTTTTTTTTCATTTTTTTTTTTTATTTTCGCTTATTTTTCGTCGGCCTATTTCCGCCACTTCAGTGCCAATCACCGACATCAGGGAGGCGACTCCACCTGTTCCTACCTATCAGACTCAACAACTCATAAGCCGGGCCAACTTCTTTTACTTCCCCTCCGAAGGAAGACGTAACCAGAGATTTTTCGCCTCAGAAAATCCCAACGACGCCAGCTGGGATTGAACCCAGGCCGATCGGATTGTGAGGCTGTTACGCTAACCACACAACCACTGGCGCCGTCTTTTTTTTCATTGTTTTCTTAAAATTTTTTTTAAAGTTTTCTTTAAAAAAGCATATGACTATAGCGACTAAACAGAAGCCATGTTTTTCTGACAATCAGAAAAAGAAAGAAACGATGTTTTTCCTTTTTTTCAAATGTTTTGTGGACTAACACAATTTTTTGACAACCCACTCAAATCAAATTAACCTTTTAAACCACCTTTCATTTGGGTTAGTGGAGGCGATCTGGCGTAGTGGTAACATCCATACCTCTCACGCTCAAGATCACGAGTTCAATTCTCACTCCCGATATTCTTCCAAAAATGGAAGCAAAAGTGACGAAGCCAAAAGTGTTGAAAATCATTATAATACAAAAAAAACCTTTCATTTGGTTCCTAGAACTTTCCTGTAGGTCCTTTCCATACAGAGATATTTCAGTTTGAATGAAAATTTACCTATTCGTCTATGATGATGAATTATTCAATAAACAACCATTGCATAGCAAATCGAAAAGCGAGTTTGAAAACTCCAATAAATTCTGCATAAGCATAATTTGTCACTTTGACGAATAAAATTTTTTTGAATCGATTTCAAAAAAGGCCCAAAACAGGATTGCTTTACAAAATCTGCTGTAATTCTGCAAATCACAACAATGATCATATTTCCTAAGTACAGGCCTTGTGTGTTCCCTAAACATCTGTGAACGTTTCATATTGATATGTTGTAACCGTTTAGAAATTAGTTCTTCAATTAATTAAGTTAGATATAGAATTAAATAAATTAGAGTATAGGAAATTTCAAATGAACTAGGATTTAAGTTAGCTATAAATATAATTACACACACATATACTCACACCGAACACATAAACCTGTTGTCGGGCGAAAATGCCATAAAAGCCGTGGATTGCGCAATAGATATTTGATAAGCGACATCTGAAAAAGGGAACGATGGGAAAAGGAAAGCACTACTGGGTCTACAATAAAAGCTCTTTATCCAAGGCACAACAAAAGCTATTAAAGTGATCCCGATTATAGAAATTCAAATAAAGCATTTGAAAACTGCAGTTTGACCTGAAAGGACGGAAGGATCAGGACCCAATATTTTTGCCCTGAATTCAGATTCCCCGGAGCGAAACGATTTTGAGGAAGATTGCTGCCGTCCACGAAGCTCTGCAGAAACGAGCAACTTGAGTCACCAACCCTATAGTAACTCTTCGAGCTACGGCAAAGCTCGCGGCGCACAGGTTTCGCTCGACAACATCCGGCCGGCCACATCACACTGACATACACACAAATGTAAGTTGAATAAACGAAAAAAAGGAATCTATCTGTGTTTTTACTTGTGAACTGAATCCTTGATTTGTGCCCAAAAAGAGAGTGAGCCGATCTTGAGCCTCCGAGTGTCAAGCTCGAGCTAGCCGAGTTAAAAGAGGCAGTCGAAAGCCCACCCTCAATGGTCCCCGTGGCTTAGACCAGGGATCGAGGACTTTTCTAGGATTAGCCCTTCTGGCTAGTCTGACATAATTAAGAGAGAGTAACAATGTTTAGCCGTTTTTTTTCTAGCCGATTCTTCAAAACTTGGAGTAAATTAGAGAAACCTTTAACCACAAATCGTACCAGAAGCACAACATGCTACGTGACTCTCAGAATGAACAATTCGTTACTTTCGAAGAAGTAGAACGTCGCCTCGTAGCACCCATTTCATCTTAGGTGCGAATTAAATATTCCTGGCTCTCACAATCAATACATTTTTACTTTCCACATCCGCAACAGCCCCGATTGGGGGTCTTCGTAGCCACATTGGTTGCGCGTTCGCCTACTAAGCGATCGATCGTGAGCTCAAAACTAAGGGCCCTCAATTGACCATATTTGTGTTGTTATAGAATAACTACGTCCACGCAACAATCATCAGCGATGGAGATCGATACAGTGTCGGAGTCCTGGCCTCTCTCTATCCATATGCAAGCTCTGCTTGCAACAATGAAAACATCGGGCTGTTGTGCTATAAATAAAACAACAATGATCATATCAACTGTCTCCGCTGTCCGGTCTACTAAACAATGGAAGAACAAAAGAAATACTTTTACGCATAAAAAATGGCTACTGTGTAATTTACAATTTATAGATACCATAAACAAGTAACATCTACACGATTAAATCCGGCTCCATTACAGCTTAAATGCTAATGAGCCTAAATTAATAAACAAATGGGATAAACAAACGTTCCCGATTGCACATAAAAACTTCACCTAATCGGCCAAGAAAAGTTGTGAATCTTCCCTCCGAAAGCACTATCTCATTCACTATCTCTATTGCCTCTCGGAGCTATTGCCTTTTGAAGCTATAGAGGGAATTTTCCACGTAGTGCATTGGGATTATTGCATCAGGTAGGGCGTTCCGGTTCTTCACGTAGAGGGGTGACACTGAAGAAGAAGTCGACCCAATCATAGCCACGTTCATGATACAGACTTGCGAACTAGGTTGAGCACAAATCACATATTTCCATAAGGTCGGCTGAAGCTGCTACTGGAAACTAACGGACATGTCATGGTTTGAGTCTTTATTCGGCAGGAGGTATTCGGATAGCTGTTTGAAACATCTGTATTGTTCGCTTTCCACAAAGAAACTGCCGTGAAATCAATATTCCTGTAACTTCATTTTCACTCAAGAAAGTTCAAGAAGCGCTCGAAAATATTGATGCGTCCAAGGGCGCTTGAGTCGATGGGCTACCACCAATTTTTATCAAGCATTGTGCACCCTCACTGGCTTTGCCTGTCACTTGTCTTTTTAATCGGTCACTTTTTGAGAAGACATTCCCGAAGATTTGGAAAGCAGCTCGAATTGTTCCGATTCACAAATCGGGCAGGACTCGTCGCGTCGGAAATTAGCGTGGTATGTCGATCTTATGTTCACTTGGAAAAGTTACTGCATAAAGCAGCACATTTGCTTAGATCAGAACAACAACACAACAGGTCACGTCAACGACAACAAATCTAATGTGTTACACCCGCGTTCTTCTCGATGAAGTCGAGAACAAAAATCAGGTTGATTCCATCTACGTCGACTTCTACAAGGCATTCGATACTGTACCACATAACTATCTAATTGAAAAACTGAAGCACAACTGGATGGCTACATTCATACCTCTCCAGCGCTTTTTTTGTGTGTCAACTCAGTTTGCTCCGGAAATTTTATCATCACGTCGGGTGTGCCACAAGTAAGCATGCTTGTTCCATCCATTTTCATTCTTTTCGCGAATGATCTATGCTTTCGATAGAAGACGCCGAAGAAAATGTTTGCCAAAGACCTCAAATTATATCGAGTGATTTCAACTGTTCTTGATTGCCTGGCTCTACAAAGCGCCTCGAGGAACTCATGCTGTGGTCCCGTGAAAATGGTATGGCGATGAACATCTCAAAATGCAAGGTGGTTTCATTCTCACGGCGGCTCGACACAATCAACCACTCGTACAGCGTCGGCAGCAATGCGTTGGAGAATGTCAACTCTATTTGTGATATTGGCATCACAATCGACTCGAAACTGCGATTCCAAGATCATATCTCAGCCACCAAAGCTAAAGCATTTGCGATGCTTGGATTCACTCAAAGACAGACGTTTGAATTCACGGATGTGTATCCTCTCAAGACACTGTTGTGCACACTGGTTCGCAGCATCCTTGAGTATGCAGCTTCAATATGGGCACCATACCAGACAGTACAAGCTGCCAAGCAAGAGCGATTACAGATGCAATTCGTTCGCCTTACGACAGCTTCCATGGAGAGACCCTGTTAACTTGCCTGACTACGCTACATACTCATCGGCTTGGAAACCTTGTGAGCTCGTCGAGTCAGACTCTAGCAAATCTTTGTATTTGACATAACAGAAGGAAATATTGACTGTTCTGAACTGCTTCAATAGATAAATGTTGATGTCCCTACGTGAACTCTACAAAGCTTTCCCGCCATCGATGACAGAGAGTATTCAACTCAATTTGTTATGTCCACGATTTTGGTATACTTTTAAGGCTAGAATTAGAAACATAGTTTAAAGTCTTTATGATTTGAAATCGAAAACGAGCACAAATAAATAAAACAAATAAATATCCTTTATCCGCGCGGCGTGTTGATTCCGTGTCAATCAGCAAAATAATAGACGAAGCTTGAAGATGAGCCCACTGAAATGTCCAATATTACCGTAACGGAATAAACGAGGAACCTTCGCCGATGAAGACGAACACCACCAATAGTTTACGGAAAGAACTACCGGTACATTCGGAAGAGAGGGCAAATGATTTCATCGAGAGTCATATGGCTTGCAGAAACGACAACTTGTTCAACAAAATACAACGATTTGAGGAGCGTATGATTTTTAAAACGACAACCTTCGAACCCTCACATTTACCACGATTAAAGTCATGGATGTATTGATCCTCTTAACCATCGTGAGTCATCAATAACAATTCCTCAATTCTCTGTGTTATGAGTTTTTGGCGTAAAATTAATTTTAGCACATGTTCTGTCATCCCGATTTATTACATTAAATGATCCTAAAAATAACAGAAAATGTGCTACTCTCAAATATTTACTGGTATAGCATTTGTATATATGCTGTAGCAATGCAAGATCAATATGAGCGAGTGAAACAAGACACACTTCGCAAATAAGCACGCATTATAGCTATTCGCATACTTTGTCACATACACAATCCAGACCGAGAATGATATAGATTCACGTTTATGTTCTCCTTTTCACATTTAGAAAACACTTTCCAGTTTCATTTAATAATGAGGTGTAATATTGTCACGTATTTATGCAACAGCACCAGTGAATAGTGTGGTCGTTAGAGTGCCAATTAAAATGACCATCTCGAATTTTCAAAGCGAACTTGATTAAAAATGTTGATTCCCACGAAAAAATACCCTATGCAAAATATCAGCTCAATCAGACTTCATTTACTAGTGTCGGACAGCGGTCAAAGTTTAAGTTTTTTGAGAACCGAAAAATCACCCTCTACCCTTGGGTTGCTAATATTTTGCAGAGGGTATTTTATCGTGCAAATTAACATTTCGCAGGGAGTCCCGTAAGAAAAATCGATATGACGATTAAAATTGGCATCCTAGATCATACGTTTTGCCTCGTATTTAAAAATAACGACAGTCCCAGAGCGTCGATTTTTGACAAAATTTTTCTTTCGAGATGACAGTAGATCTCGACGTTTCATGCAATTTGAAGACATTTGACATCAAATTTTGTTTTTCGAAAACCCCGATATCCCCCCTTGGGTGATTTTTCGGTTCTCAAAAAACTCAAACTTTGACCGCTGTGCGACACTAGTAAATGAAGTCCGATTGAGCTGATATTTTGCATAGGGTAATTGATCGTGGGAATCAACATTTTTAATCAAGTTCGCTTTGATAATTCGAGGGTCACTTTTTTCCCATACATCCATTGGCACTCTACTGGTCATGCAAAACAGCATTACATTCCAGTCGTCCTTGGTTCGATCCCCGTTGACATCGTTTGGACTTTTTTTTGCCTACAATTTCAAGCTGACGTTCAGTCTGAGAGGAAGAGATGTCTGCTCCCATACATACAAACATTTTGAAGCTTTTGAAAAAGGTGCTTTGATTTGTTCATTTCACTCTTCAGCACACGAAAAACCTTTTTTTTGCCGAAGATGAAATGTTTTCTGCCAACGCTAATTTGGGTGTTCTTATTGTATTAGAGTGTCAAATCAGAAATCACGCCACATTTCCATAAAAAAGAATTTCAATAACTCTTTTCGTTGTGAATGAGTTTTTATTCTATGTTTTGTAATACGAGTACCGGTAAGTTTCTTGTTTTTTTTTCAAAAATTAATGATTTATTCTGCAAGAATGGTAACAAATTTAATATTCAAAGTATTGCCCATCACTAGTCACAACTTTTTCCCATCTTTCTGGCAATTCACGGATCCCTTCGCGGAAATAATCGACCTGTTTGTCGGCTAACCACGAATCGATCCAATTTATGACTTCATCAAAATTGGAGAAGTGCTGGTCAACCAGGCCATGTTGCATCGATCGAAAAAAATAGTAATCGGACGGAACAATGTCTGGAGAATGTGGCGGGTGGAATAGGACCTCCCATTTCAGCGTTTCCAAGTATGTTTTGACCGGTTTCCCGGCATGCGGCCGTGCGTTGTCGTGCTGTAAAATAACGTTGTCGTGCTGTTTTTCCTTCAGTGCACGGCTCAAACACATGAATTGTCGTCGGTAGAGATCTTACGTAATGGTTTCATTCAGTTTTAGGTTTTAGTTTTTCATTTTAGTTTTAGCATAGTACACCACATCCAGCTGGTCCCACAAAAATAGACAGCATAACCTTCTGGCCGGGGTATCCATACGTTGCCCGACGTTTAGGGTTGTCGTAATGGACCCACTTTTCATCACTATTAACGATTCGATGGAAAAAACCCTTTCTTTTATGCCGTTGGAGCTGTTGTTCGCACGTGAAACAAGTTGATGGGTCTGACCCTAAGGGCACGGACGGGATCTTGACATAGGACTGTGCTGCCCATGTTTGTATAGAAGACGTAAAGGACAAAATGATCAAAATCGATTATTTCGCTGTTTCTCATTCTACACAATGTGATACGTTTGCTCAACATACAAACAAACATTGTTTGTTCGACAACATTTGAGCAATTTTGAAAAAACGTTTCCGAAAAATTACTGTTTGTCCGCATAACAGACGTAGCTTTCTAACATCGTTCGAAAATCAACAATTATCAGTATTATGTGCTATAAGCTAAATCTACATTTGAATCACATTCTTTGTAGAGTCCAAAGATGTCTGTCACGGTAGTGTCTTATTACTTAGTGTTTCCTAATAGATGAATATAAGAAACCATTGAAACGCTACTCATATAATTAGTATTTTCTGTACACGATGAACAAAGGGAAGCAATTGTGTTTTTTAATGTTATAATTACCTAAATTTCTGCATTTGAATTTTCAAGTAGATAATGAAACAATCAGATCAGTAGTAAAATTAAAATAATATTGGTTCTTAGCATTATAACTCCTCGGATTCAACATTGAATTTTTCCACATACTCAGCATTTACTTATACCGTTGGAGTAAGTCACTCCACCATCTTTATGCGATTGATCGTGATATTGGTAAATTATGTTGCTAAAATTACCAACATTGCAGATTGCCTTTACAAATTCAATTAATTGAAAAAACATGAACCTGCTGTTCTTATCATATCCCGGAGTATTCTTCAAAGCACCTTTTCCATTAAATTTCTTCCAAACATTTTTGATTTTATCCGATAACAACTGAAACTACCGACGGAGACGTTTTGACTATTATCGGAATTGTAAATACTAACATTACAAACAGAGCAACCTGGTGATTACGTCTAGCTATGCGGACAAATGTTCATTGAAACGATTGATTGTCCGCATAAATAGACGCAAGCGTTATCCAAATGGAAAAAAGTTGTTATAATTCGCAAAATCACCTAGGCCCTCTTTTTGCCTATAATATCCTTCAACTGGACAGATCATTTCATCGAAAATTTGCATGGTTATGCTTGTAAGCCAAAAAACTACAAAAAAGCGTTTTCCCAACATTAATGATGTTGTCGATTACGTCTCCTATGCAATCATGGGCAATGTGATTGTGTGTAATAATTTCATTTGAATTGAGTATTTCATTCATTAATATCTGTAATTTTTTTTAATTGATACATCAAATGGAATTCCTGAAAAAAAACAGTTTCCTGTATAACTAGCATCCTTTAACGTGATGAGATAACATGGTAGAGTCCGGAACTACATTCTGTTCAAAAATGTACACAAAAATACCATTAAAGCCATTACCACCCTTTTCTTCTGTTTATTCAATTATGCAGAAGAAGACAAAGAATCATCATGTATCATTTTAAACATTAGTCCAAATAGTTAAGATCTACATAAATATAAGTCTAAGTCAAATAAATCTATGACTACAGAAATATATTACAGATAAAAATAGCATTTTCTCATTCGTCGCCACGTTGTCCGAAACTTTGTTTGTAATCACTTTATAATCCGGTGATGTATATTAAGTACGACTACTTAAGCTAACATAATCTGAAATGCGTGAGTATAACCTTTCGATCTTCTAAATAAGCAGCCAGTTGAATTTATTAATTTATTAAAAGTTTGAAAACGCATATTGCTCAAAAGAATCGTCATATTGCTCAAAAGAATCGTTACATTTTTCGTAGAGTGACCCCCCTATATAGAAATCAAAGACATAGTCCTATGCCAAAACGGCGTTCGACGTCTCGTGGCTTCAATTCATACGGCACCGATGACTTTCTGTAGCTTTTTACGTAGAACTACGTCTTTCATTAAGGGTGCCAAATCAGAAAACAGGTCACGTTTTTATGAAATAAAGTTAACGTTAATAACTATTTTTGCCGCGAACGGATTTTGGCGATTTACATACCAAACGAATCGGAAATCCCCTAAGATTGATATGTTATACATTACAACCAGGGGATTGTAAATTGTAAATTGTAGAAATTCATGAAAAGTATAAGCGTTTCCATTTTCCCATACATTTGTTCTGTCCATTTGTGTGCTTTCCCGAACAGAGCTGTCAATAACGGGCAACTTATCAACGAGCAACGAAGAGGAAATCGCAAGATATAAAGTCTCCGTGAACAAATTAGAAGAAGAAGAACGAAAGGGAATATTTTCTTAGAGTATAAACATTGGATTTCGCTGAGGCAAGCTTTCAATATCGTTCTCGATACGAAGCAATGAACATCGCTTGTTCTTCCTTGTTTTGCGTCATCACATGTCTTCGTTTCGGATTGTGCTGTGGACGCGACCAAATTATTCACTCGCTGAAGTCTTCTTCTTCTTCTTAAATGGCACCAACGTTCCTAGAGGAACTTCGCCGTCTCAACGTAATATTACTTGCGTCATTTTTACTAGTACTTAGTTGAGATTTCTATGCCAAATAACACGCCTTGAATGCATTCTGAGTGGCAAGCTCTAGAATACGCGTGACCACAGTGCAAGTCGGAGGAAAGTTCTTTTACGAAAAATTCCCCCGACCAGAACGGGAATCGAACCCGAACCCCCGGCATGTTAGGTTTTGACGCTAACCACTCGGCCACGGGAGCACTCGCTGAAGTCTCTAGCATTGCGATAATTTCATCAAACTGACGCCATTGCATTAAGGTTCTGAGCTACACAATTGTGTGGGGAATCATCAAGCTAGGTCGGCTCGCTTTCGTCGGCTCGCCAAGAAAATAAATGTTCTGAAAATCTGCCTGTAATTTGGCCAAGCTAATCTAGACCGGTAATATTAACAAGAAGGGCTTTCGTTGAGAAGAGCTCAAAACGGAGATGTTTATATATTTATTTGCTTCAAGCCATCGATATATGGATATGTATGTAAGTATATACGTGCTTCATAACCCGTACGTAAAAATAGTAACTCTTCGCTACGCTGAAACAGAGATTACTGATTGTTGAGATTAACAGAAAGAGTTTATTTCGTTTATTTAGTCAACAAGAAAGTAAATATCGTTTTGGAATTTTATATGTGATTTGTTTTGCTTGCCAGTAGCAAAACTTTCTCCACTAAGGATAACATAACTAATCTCGAGCATGAAAAAGTAGTGCATTTTTTCCGAGGCCAGTAAAATCAACAGAAGCGTTTCTTTTGAGAATAGCGCAAAATGATGAGAAGTGTTTATATTTCTAGTAGCTTCAAGCCACCGATGTATGGCTCTGTTTGCATGCTATGGCGAACGCTTGGTTTACGTTGTACGAACGATGCCTAAAGGTGCGATTCCGCTGAGAAAACACTAAATAAAATGTAGCATGGTATTTGATACTTGCAAGTATTGTCATTTTTGTTGTTTCCATACGGTGTCAAAGATATATTGATGTAGTTATGAGATGTGGAATAATGGTGCTGGTGCAAAAAGTATATAATCGCTTGTAGCCGAGTGTACGTCAATTGCGAAAAAGGCCACCAGAATAGCGTTCGAAGTAAATTGCATTGCATTGACATGAAACAAATTGCGACATACGATCAGCTAGTGAATTGTTCTGCGAGGGCAAGAATGAATCATCAATCACGGCGATCAAACCATTCTATTAAACAGTTATTTCTAAAAGTACACAGCACAATATCCGAAGTTATAAACAAGCGACTTGTATAAAATAACAACGTAGTTCTACGTCAACAATGCGGTTGTATCTTGGACACAACCTCCTATATTTTTTTCTTCATATTGAAGTAATGAAGTAAAACTCCCCGCAAAAACACTCTCGTTGGTACGATATTCGACATATTCGAAGTGGCAAAAAACTATGTTGTTGACGCTTCAACTTTTTGGCATATACTGAAAAAGACGCGCAATGACAGTACTGCCCAAATATGCATGGTTGACGTAAGTGCCAACTGTATTTTCCTATTGAATTAAAATAACAAAAATCATAGAACCCCTCCGGGTCACTTTTGACTGCTAATATTTATTGAATAGAGACAGATTAATCAATATAAATTGTTTCCAGTCATGATTATTCAGTTAAAACCAAGAATAAAGCATTTTAGATCACTGAGCGGTGTCGGTGGTTACGTCACCTATACAAACATGGGCAGAGTAGCTTTCCAACGGATGTCTGAAAATTTGATGGAAGAATGGAAAAATAATCAAGTTACGCCATCTGTTGTAAAACCGAAGAAACTTACTGGCACACCTAATAAAATTTATTTAGTATACCACACATCGAGATTCCTTGGTCCGTACATAGTTTAAGTTGACGAAAATGAAGAAGCATTCCCAAGCCGTAAATAACGGGTACCTCGGCGAGAATGTGAGGAGATATCATTTACGGTTTCTATTATAGTCTCACTCCTGCCAGCAAGCATTCTTTTCAGTGCTAACAGAGAAGTACGCCAATGAACAGATCACTGCCTCTGGCATTGCATAATCGAATTGATGGCCACGCATGTAGCACAGTAACATACCTCAACCCCGAAATCCATACAATCGACTTGATGCATGCTACAAGTCAATTGCTTTTGCTTCTTTTTTCGACATAATTGGTCTTGTCGAGTAATGTTGGCCTTATCCAACAGCCAGCTATCGGTGCGACTTGCGTAGCACAACATGTACGACAATATTATTGATTATAGAATCAATAACATCAAAAGAGATATGTAGGAAGAGTTTGCCATTATATCTTACTTTAAGGTGGCTGAGGTCGAAAACAGGATAAAAAAGTCAAAGGAGGGTTATGTCCGAGACACGACCGCATAGTTGACGTAGGATTCCGTTTGGCTATCATGTTGATTGTTTGATGTTTGATGTTTGAAGAATTACATGTTGATGTTTGAAGAATTACATCGTTAAACCCTTTGATAATAATTTGGTGGCCCTGAAATGGGCCGTTTTTTTTGGTTGTTGGGTATTGTTTGTTAACTCCACCAGTGTTTACAACCGAGTGATGTTGACAGAAGGATGGTAATTGGTCGTTGGATGGTGCGTATAACGATAGAAGATGCCGAAGTGGAATGATATATGATGAAAACCGCCCTCTCTGGCCCTAGACGAGATGTCTCCTGTGTTATGTATGGATGAAATAAAGAAAAAAAAACTCACCAATGTAATCTAAGATAATTGACAATATCGAACACTAATTTTCTTCTATAATTTTTACTTTCTGTGTGTTTGTTCAACCTATTTCTATTTTCGCTTCAAACCCAACGGAACACGATGCTGTATGCCTCAATGCGAATTTTAATTGGACTAACCGCACCTAGTACGATATGCAGAGCATATGGGAAATCCCTTATTCAAATATTCCTTCGGTTTTCTAATTTTTTTCGTCGTATGAACTTTTCTTGGGTAAAAATGAACACAACAAAACAGACAGCTTAAACCGGACGATCCGTTCTCGACCGGGAACGCACATTGGTTTTCATTTATTTATATATTTTTTTTTTCATATATACATTTATTGAATCTTCCATAATGTGGAAATAACAATAATTGGTTATACATTTAGTTCTAACATAATAAAGTATTACGTTTGTTGTCAATTCTTACAGTTAAAATTTCACATGTGTGCTGGAGCACAATACTAACGTTTGACCACGTTCAAATAATTAAGGTTTTTTTCTTCAGACGTGTTACCATAGGTTGACCGAGTCGCCTTGCTAGTGGATTTGGATGATTCTTCACCTTTTCCGCATATTTCCTCCTCGTTTTATGAAGTTCTTCTTTGACCGTCGCCATCCCTAAGTCTCGATGTATGACACTATTGCGGATGTACCAAGGGGCGCCAATAATTTGTCTTAGCAGTTTATTTTGTACTCTTTCGATGATTTCGATATTACTTGCTGAAGCTGTTTGCCATAGTTGACAGCCGTAATATATATGTTTCAAGTATGGATTTGTATAGAAGTAGTTTGAACTCTAGTTTTAATTTCGACTTCCTCCCGATTAGCCAATGTATTTGTTTTGCTCGCATCTTCAATTGCGTTTTCTTCGCATCTATGTGTTTCTTCCAGGTTAGACGACGATCTAGATGTACACCAAGATATTTAATTTCATTCGATTGAGGTACTGCAGATCTATTGAACTTAATTTGTGGGCATGTGTTCTTATTAAGCGTGAACGTAACGTGGACACATTTCGTTTCATTTACTTTAATTCTCCATTTTTGAAGCCACTTTTCCACGACCGTTATGTGTTCCTGGAGATCCCGTGAAGCAATCGTTCTGTTTTTGTGACTGCTGAGAATAGTTGTGTCATCTGCGAATGTTGTAGTTATTAAGTTACGCGCGGTCGGGAGATCAGCTGTGTAGATGAGATAGAGAACTGGTCCAAGAACACTGCCCTGAGGAACGCCAGCATAAATTTCTTGCTCTGGTGATAGAGTTTGGTTATACCGAACATGAAACTTTCTTCCCAGTAGATAAGAACGCATAATTTCATATACTTGTGGTAGCATATTTTTAATTTTATAGAGCAGTCCTTCGCGCCAGACTTTATCGAAAGCTTGAGCTACATCAAGAAAAAGCGCTGAGCAGTATCCGCGGCCTTCATATACTTTACGAATTTTTTCTATCAATCGGTACACTTGTTCAATAGTGCCATGTTTTGCTCGGAATCCGAATTGATGATTCGGGATTAATCTTTCAATCTCGGGCGCTGATTTTATCAGGTTAATTTTTTCGAACACTTTTGAGAAGATTGGAAGGATGCTGATAGGTCTATAAGATTCTACTTTCTGTGCGTCTTTCCCTGGCTTAGGAATCATAATGATGGTCGAAATTTTCCATGCTTGTGGGAAATATCCTTTATGGGTAATTGCGTTGAAAATTCTCGTGAGATGTTTAATTGCTAGGTCAGGTAGTTCCTTGATCATATATCCGTTGATGTGGTCGATACCGGGTGACTTTTTCACATTGATATGATTATTGATAATATATCCGTTGATGTGGTCGATACCGGGTGACTTTTTCACATTGATATGATTATTGATAATATATCCGTTGATGTGGTCGATACCGGGTGACTTTTTCACATTGATATGATTATTGATAACATGTCTCACCAGCCGATGTTTGATTTTCATTTTATTTTGGTTTAAAGCACCAGAAAATTCGAGCGTTTCTTGATTAGGTCCGGATTGATTCGGAGTGAAAACTTTTTGAAGATGGTTTGCAAAAGTTGCTGCTTTTTCATCGTCACTTCTGGCCCAATTACCAGATGGCATTCTGAACGGCGGGACCTGTAACTGAGGTCGTTTTAGATTCTTAGTTGCCTTCCATAGTGAGTAATTATTATTTTGATTTGGCGATAATTCAGTTAAGTAATTATGGGATTTTTCATCTTTCTCGTCTTGTAATAGCTTTCTTAATTTACGTTGTGCCACATTTAATTGGTTTTTAGATTCTGGCGATCGATTGTTTTGCCAGATACGTCTTAGTCGTCCCTTTTCTGCAACTGCTGCTTTTATGTGGGAGGCAGTAATATTTTTTTTGTGTTTCTGAGGCTTCATAGGTGGGGTAGCTATCCTCGCAGCGTTCTTCATGAGTACACTGAGCTGGTTAACTGCTTCCTCGATATGATGTTCGTTATCCAGAGGTAGATCGAGAATGTTAGAGGAGATATATGTCTTATATTTTGTCCAATTCGTTGAAAAGTTAGTGAGATTAGATGACGTCTGCTTCACTTCCTTTTCTATGAAGTATTCCAGAAGTATTGGTGAGTGATCAGATGATAAATCCAGAAGAAGCTTCGATCGAATTCGTTTACTATTAATATTTTTTGTGACAGCGAAATCTAGCAGGTCCGGAAGTCGTGCGAGGTCCTCTGGCCAGTGTGTCGGTTCACCGCATGATGCAATGTCATAGCCAGAGTCAGTGATAACGTTGTATAATACGCGTCCACGAGTGGTAATCAGCCTTGATCCCCAAAAGGTGTGTTTTGCGTTAAAGTCACCAGCGACGATAAATCGGTGCCCATGGAGTGAGAAGAAGTCTTTCAGTTCCTCTTCCGAAGGGTGGTGGTTCGGTGAAGAGTAGAGTGCTGTTAGTACTATTTTCTCAGGTTTATTCTCGATGCACACAGCCACAGCTTGGATATTTAGAGTACTGTGACGGTGCCATAAATAGTGTGGAATATCTCGTTTGATGAGGACCGCAGCCCCACCTCTTGCGGACCCGAGCGGGTGATTTGTACCATAGAAATCATATCCCGTAACTCTGATGTTGTAGTAATCCGTCAGATGAGTTTCATTGATAAGAAAAACGTCAATGTCGTGTTGGTTCAAGAATAGTTTAATTTCATTCAAATGGTTATGTATCCCGTTTGCATTCCAATAGCAGATTTTCAAAAAAATTATTTTGAACATTGCGATTTTTGGATGAGAAGTTGCTGGCTGCGCAACATTTCTTGCATCATTGTTTGCATTGATGTCATGAGTTGCATAATTGAATCCATAAATACTTGTAATTGGTCCGCGGGAGGAATTATTGGTGTTGAAGGTTGGGAGAGTAGAGCATCCCTATACGATGTGCTAGGTGTAGGCGTGAAACCAGGAGGTTGGGGTTTCGGGTGTGTGGCTGAATTTACCGTTGGTTGCAGGGTTGGCTGATAGTTTGCAGGCTTGCTAGTTGCAGCTTTTTGTCGAGATTCTTGCGGTTTTTTCTTTAATGTTGTATATACAGGGCACCCCCTGTAGTTTGCAGTGCGGTTGCCACCGCAGTTGCTGCATTTTTTTGCTTCTGCATTTTTGAGACTGGGCATTTTTTTGTCTCATGAATGCCACTGCAGACTACACAGACTGCTGGAAGGTTGCAATAACCTTTGGTATGCCCGTATTCTTGGCAGTTGTGACACTGCACAGGGCCAGTCCGTTTGTGCGGCTCTTCGAACGTCACTACACGATTTGAAAGTCGGGTGACTTTATAAATTAGATGCACTTCACCCGGTTCCAATTTCCTCGTTGATGGCTGGTTTTCATTCATGAAAATTGAAATAAATCGTTTCATACTTCAAGTCATTTTTAACACAACTGCTATACATATACAATTTTACATTTACACTTGTGCTGAATGTTTCACAATACATTGATATGAAATTTCACGAAGCAGCCAACATTAAAGTTCCAAATTTAGTTTTGACGTAGGACTACGTCTAACCGGAAGATATGGGGGGTAAAATGAAAATCTAGGCACTGAATAAGTAGAAAAAATGAAAGATTCTGGAACGCTTATATCTCGAGCATTTCTTAATAGATCGCAAAGGTGTTTGCATCAATTGATAGGAAATATGTCTACGCGTCTATCACGATGAATAACATTTCATTTTTCTTGATATAAACAATTGAATAATTGTGAAATGCCAAGCATTGTCCAAACGCATTGTGTGCCTCGTTTCGATTGGTTCGAATTGTGCTCCTCAAATGGCTCCGACCAAAACGAGCAACCAGAGTAATAGCGGAATATAGTTTGGGCACAGATGAAGAATCATATTGTAAACCACCCTCACTTGTGATTCTACCGCAAATCGAATGATAACGGGTGTTAAATAAAAAATAAGAATTTTTTCAATCACATATAAAAAAAATTATTACAGTTTATTACAGTATTACAGTATTTTCTATTAATAACATAATGTATTTTCTTCAAAAAAATGTCAGTGAATGTTTGAGTAAGGGCCGTGGTCTGCTGTTCGACGCAACTTTGTCGCGATGCTCTCACACGAACGTTGTACGGCACTTACGTCCATTTTCCGGATACAATTCCGGATTCTTGTAGTCAGTTGCTTCGTGTCTTGTTTGTTACGATCTTCGTGTCTTGTTGGGTTACGATCTTTCGGCACGAACGGTATCTTTTTCTCCTCAAGATACGCCAGCGTCTTCTTGGCGTAATGGGAAGACGCCTTGTCCGGCCAGAAGACGTACTTCCCATCCGCGTGATGCTCGTTCAGGAACGGCAGCAGGATTTTATCGAGGCACTCTTCTCGATAGATTTGTTGGTTAATTGCCAGACCGCTCGGCTTAAACTTGCATGCTTTGAAATGCCCCGGTCGAAAATGGCGATGTACAACATAACCTTTTTTTCAAACTTGTGCTTGAACTTGTATTTCAGGTGAAGGTGGAAGCTAGCCACAAATGGCTGCCACAATGGCGCTCATTTCTTTCATCTCCCTCCCTCACCCCTCGCCCGAAAATCAATAATTTTGCGAACCAGTGTGAAGAAAATGATCGTTTTCGCACACTTCCCATCAAGTAATATCAACCAAACTCTACTCGATTACTCACAAGATATTAAATTTTCATCTGCTGTCGAACTGTATAGTGAAAAACGTCGGAAAACTCGAGCAAGTGCTCTGAAAGTTAAATTTTCGTTTTTCAATCTTCTGCAATGGTTTTGTTTGTATTGGTGGAAGCATCGTTATTTTTTCGACACTGATGCCAAACAACATCATCGAAACAGCTATAAAAACCACTCAATAAAATGTTATTCCGGAGTCATAGCGTTCCATGTCATGAAAATCAATAGAATAAAATTGTGTTGATATCAATACAATTATTATTTTTACGTTTAATGGGTCTATAATGTAAGTTTTAGCAACTTTAACATTGGGTAAGAAAATTGTATTGCAGAACTCGGAACACTGCCACGGCTGCCTATGCTTTCAAAAACAGTAAACGGAAAAGTATTAAATTCAATCTAAATGCCTCGGCCAACGAAGAGAAGGGTTAAGGCTTTCCAACGTGAATATGTGAAAACAATACGATCAACGAAGGAAAATATTAAGGAATTATCAACATCGAGTTACTATGCGGAAGAACTTGTTAATACCAAAAGAGCCCCAATTCGCATGTGTTATAAATTTGCTCATGTTACGCTCGCGTATAATCAGAATCATATGCAAATGCACCTTCTATATATATATTTATATTTGCAATTGTTCATCGGAACATATCGTTCATACATTTTACTTTAGTATTGAATTGTTATTTGTTTTTTTTTTTCAAATGTATTCAAAGACTCGTATCAATGAAGCGCCACACAGTCTGATAAGTGAATTGATCTATTTACGTGTGCTTTGCTCTTCTCTCACAAAAACTATTACCCCATTTTTACACGAGGGTTTACCTATACTACTACAATGGCTAGCTTCCACCTTCACTTCAGGCGGTGTGGATGACTTGTCGCTGGAGTAGTAATTATCATTTCCTGGAATATGCGTTTTGGACAGCGGAAAATAGCTTTCGTCGTCCAGAACGAAAGACGTCCCGCGGTATTTTTTGGTCATCCACCGACACTGTGATTTAACCGTCTCAATCTGCTCCTCCGTATACTCCGGCGACCTCGTCTTCTTCCTGCAGACGATTCCTTCCATCTTAAGGGTCCGATGGATCAATACGTGGGAGCAGCCATATTTCCGACCGGCGTCACGCAAGCTGGTTGCGTCCTTGTTGTCAAACAGCTTCTTTAACGATGTCTTCCTCTACTTCGTCATTATCGTCATCGGACGACCACTTCCGACCTTCCGCTCTACGTTCAGGGATACCAGGATACGATATACCGTACTGACAGGTACATTTTCTTCCTTAAAATGTGCCACCGTGAACTCTTTTCCTTGCTGGAAATGCGTTTCGTAGAACCGTACAATGTGTTTGCGGAGCACGTGCTGTTTCGACGCCATCTTTGCTTTGACTAAATTCAAACTAGCAAAACCAAACACGCCTACTATTTATAAGGAGCCCAAAGAGCAATCTTCTTGGAGAAAGAAAATTTTACGCTCTTTATTTGAGTTACTGAAAGGTATTGAGAAAATTCTCTTTTTTTATTTAACACCCGTTATAAATTTGGCTGTTGCTAGAGACGAATGAACTCTCAGAGTTTAAAGTCTCTCTAATTCAATACCTTCCTTCCTTCCTTGGCTGTTGCTTTCCAAAAACATTATTCTTTTTCTAACCGCGGAGCAGAACGGATGTGCTAATCGTTTTATCATGGAGCGACAGTAATGACAGGAGAGGCCGGAGCAGTGTCATGAGCGACAGGAGCGTAGCGATGGCAACGACGAAAGCGGACAACGAGTTTTAATTGTGTGACGCTCATACTCTGAGAGCCGCCGCAGAGTGTAGAGATTTCATCGGCCGGTAGTTTTGTACGGTTTGAGCTAGTGCAAACACCGATCCAACTGAATCGATGCATTGTGCGTGCGCATATGGATATCTCTCCGTACTGATCAAGAAGCCGATCAAACTATTGGACGATAAAATGTCTGCAGTTTGTGAGGACTTCAAGGCCATTGTTCCACGAATATCAGCAACAACAACCTCCGTGTTTTCATCAAATGGACAACCGTTATCCGTCGCTTTCGTGAAATCGATCCAGCACACCAGGACATGTGACAGCATTCAGTCTGTCGAGAAAAGTGCTTCTGCAAACCGAGGACAAAATCTTCGGCATCGTGAGAACGATACAAAATATATTGGCGCTTTTCAGGGCCACCAAATTATTCACAAAAAAGTTGTTGAAAGTTATTTACAAAATACGATGGCTTTTCAAGTGATATCCGAAAAAAAGCAAAATATATAAACTGATTTTGTTTGCGAGAGCCTGTATTAATTTAAGCGTATCATTTAGATAGATTATCCAGTTTTTACAAATTTTGAATTCAAAAAGTTCAAGCAATTGTTTTAACACGTTGGGCTCCGAATTTTTCTTGCTGTGCTTTCCATTCAGCCCGCATAAAGAGAAGAAGAAAATAAAACAATAGAATAAAAAATATATTTAACAAAAGTTGCCTCCTCTGTATAGTCCTACTTCAATCCGGTTATTTCCCCGACATTACCCATCCGTCTTTTTATCTGCTAGAAATAATCGTATCACTCACCTCAATTGCAATATAAAAATGCCCCCTACTTTCATGTTTTTGCAATGCCGATTTTCCCCAGGCAGCTTGGTTTAGATGTCTCTGTTAGTGGACATATTTCGGTGGGAACAAAAGCATTTTCAATGTCGATTTCTCCGTATCTTCAATTTCGACCAATCAGAACGAGATGTTTCCGTTTGGGGATTTTTCGATTGTTTGATAGTTTGTTTCATATAATATATTATTTTATTCATTGTGATGAATTGTTATGGTGTGCTCAGATCGATAGATGCAAATATCTCGTAAATCCATCAGGAAATAACTGACCAATAATTGTATGTACATGAGCCGTCGCATGTGTCGTCAATTTCGACCAATCAGAAGTGGGTATTTCCGTTAGGATAGGGGTTGAGATTTTTGAATTGTTCGATCGTTAGTTTCATGACACATATAATTTTATTCAATCTAAAAAATTGTTATGGATTCATCATGAAATGACTGAGCGATGGGCGTTTGAAATTGGACAATTTTCACGATGTGCTCGATTTTTGATGTTCAATTTGTACCCCAATATGTTCCCGAAAGACGTAATCCTACGTCAAAATTTCGCTGGTACTAACAAGTATCATATCAAATGTCGGTTATTGTCGATGTCGTGTCTCGATGGAATTGCTCGGTTTACTTTGGCTTTGGTTTTGGTAACGGTTTATTTTGGCTTCTGATGCATACCATGCGATAAAACCAAGCAAATCGTCGGCTCTTTTTCGGGACCACCAACATTCCATTCACTGATGAGTGAATACTTCAATTTCGTTTTATTCTGAAATCATGTTCAAGGTAATAAACAAGCGGATTCAATGAAATAAGTTTGTGGTTATAATTCAACGATGTGTTCGAGTTTAAAATTGGTTTGGCATATTTTTGTAAGAAGATGGGTTCGTTCGCCAGCACTGATGGATTAATAATGATATCATAATTACTCTTCCGAGGACGGTCACTTTTCTACGTAGTTCTTCGAAATGAATTATCTCTAAAGAGGTTATGGTTTGCAACTTCTCTTCATATGTAGAATATAGTGCTTCATTTAAAGATAGAACCGTTCCACCAAAATTGCAGGAACGATGAATGACAATGCGAGTATTGTTTTTTTTTTGCTTTTCGAAATGTATCGAACGTTCCTTCGAAACTCTACACGAACTTTTCCAGAAACACTGCCAATGGCTAGCCAAAACGCAATCCATCCTGACAGAAATACACAATTACCAACTTCTACTCGCTCGGCCAATTCATTCTGCGCCAAAATCGGATTATCTCGTGTTTTTTTTTTTCTTCCTTAATGCCTAGCAGCAGCACTGGGAAAATAAGGACGTTATGGTTCAGTGGTTCCTTAAATTATTCCACGCACAGCAAATTAGGTCAGTGAGAACAAAAGCTATTAAAAGTAACATTTCTCGCGTGAATCAATCCATGTGGGGCGGTGGCCAACTGACGGGGTGAAATAGATTGCTCGTGTTGTTCGGGAGAAAAGTTTCGATTGAACCCACGAGAGATCGGCATGCAATGGTGGCCTTAATTTGTCCGAAGGCTCGGAAGCGAAGTTTGGGTAAAATTTAACTCGTTTGTATTGCTATTATTAATGTTTGGAAGTTCGAGTGAATGGGATTAATACTGATTAATATACTTTCCTCGCCTCGCTACAGTTTAATACTATTTGTATTTGCATGTAACAATGTTTTTGTAAATGCAACATATCAAAAGTATTCAACAGACTGTCACGCCGCTGTGGAAAATGAACTCAACAGTATGTAAGCGGCACGATAAGAACTAGTTTAGCGAAGAAGAATTGGTTCTAATGATTAGGTCAATGAAACATTGATTTGTTGTTTCTACAATATAATTGTAAGTACACCCAGGTTTTTTTACGCGGGGAATACGTACCTCGTAAAAAACACCGCGTAATTGGAAAATCCGCTTAAAAAAACCTCGCAAAAAACCACGTTAAAACCCGGGTTTGGCGTATGAACTACTATGAAACATGACAAATGAAAATAATACCCTTTTTTTTGGCTCGCACAGTTATAAAGATACAGTTAAATTTGTTTGTATATATTTTTTTTAATGTACACATATGTTTTCTTGTTCGTTTCTGATGACGTGTTTATTCCCACATCAAGATTCATCAAAATCAAAGCGAATATTTTCGAAATGAAATGAAATGATATTGAATTTGTAGATGTTGGAAATCGCCGTTTTATTCCGGATATCATTTCTGCGAATAACGACAACAAGCTAATTATCCTTCACAGTAAATAACAAAATAAACGCGTTACCTTTCGTCCGTAATTCCTCGAACTATTTTTAACGATTTCCTACAATTTCATTGGTGAATCCACTTGAAAAATTCTGGCAGCGCACGCTAATGACGTGCGTTTCGAGCGTGTCGCGGCTAAGAACAAGTCTTTTCGACGCCTGGTGAGCAGGAGCCTCCTAAGTATTCGAGGTTCAGGACGAACAACACCAGTGTGAATGGTCCCACAAGCGGGCGGCATTCGGCATTCGGTGGCGAAAAGTTGACAAGCGGGTGATTTATGGTGGGAAGTTCTCGGCATGCTTGCCTGGCTCACGTCCAGCTGTTTGGGGACTGCTTTTTCTGCACGCGCCACTCTCTCTCTCTCTCGCACTACCTCGGAGGAGACTTGACACAGAGACAGCTTTTGTCGCACGTGTCCTAAGAAATGCTCACTCGGTGGAATCTGGGCGTCTAATTATTCTTGTCTTTAGCTAGCTGCCGGCATCGTTTCCCATTTTCCCCAATTGTGAGGCGCTTCTTTCTACTGAGAGCTTGTTATCATTAATTAAGTGATTTTAATTATCTCCTTACGGCATGGTTACATTTGAGATATTTATGACTGCGACACTGCTGCTGATGATTAATTTGTGAGATGATAAAGTGATAAAGCGAACGCGCTAAGGAAGCGCTTTATCGCCAAGTCGACACTGTATTTAAGGCGTGTTTGTTACGGGGTAAATTTTAAGGCGAACAATGGTGCAGTAAATGAAGCGTTACATGACATCGCCGGAATATCGAAACATCTCACTTTATAGCCCATAAACAGTTTCCGTTAGGCTTACAGAGATACGATATATTGCTTCTAATGTATATAATAAAATAACTTAAGAATCTCTAGTAAATCATCTATTTCTTATACTGCTTAATTAATTATCGCATCAAATCGTTTCCAAAAAAAAAACATCAAATTTACATTAGAACAACACTGATGTTCCAAGCTTTCTGTATTGTCATACAGTATGCAATATTTTGCTGGAAAAGTAAAAACTTGAAGTAGTTTGAGCTTGGGTAGATTGAACACATCGCAGTTGCTCTCCGTGATTGACCTGAACTCATACGGTTCAGTTGCACACAGAACCTACTGAATGATCCTTGGGAGTAGCAAACCATTCTCATTATTAAAGTTTCGCTGATTCCAGCTTTAAATACAGTGGTGGAAAAATATGTAAAGGCATTGGTTTTTTCAATATTTGATTAGTTCGAACATTCAATGTTTTCGAACTAAGAATTTTACTACCTGCCTGAGACAGCGAAAATAATCAACTACACTGCGTTTTATTCATAACTCAATGATAGTTTTAAAATAACGAAACATAGTGGGAAAACATGATGGAAACAATTATAAAAGCACTTTTTTGTAATAAATATATACAGGTCGGACTCGATTATCCGGAGTATTGATTTTTTGTTTCACTTCGGATAATCGAATCTTCCGGATAATCGAGTCAAAAAATTTTATTTTTTATTTTATTTTTTATTTTTTGGCAGACTTATCTCACGTCTTAACTAGGCGAACCTAGCCAGAATTTTCACCTGCCCCCGGGCTTCTGAATGCCAAAGGGGGACTAGGCTCTGCGGAATGCACGTATCTGCATGTTCGTGCTGTTTTAGTCCTGACCGAGAAATTGTCGGACAATCGCGCAGGTGCTAAGGATGACCGACTTTTGGATGCCGGCCAATTCCTTCTCGATGTTCAACACCTTTAGCGCTTCCAGAAGTGTCTTCGGGATAATTCCAGTTCCAGAGAGAACGACTGGAACAATTCTTGGGAGCTCCCTTAGCCCCCACAGTTCCTTGAGCTCCACGGCCAATGGTCGGTACTTGCAGATTTTGCGACCGTGGGTCTCCTCCAGATTCTGGTTCAGTGGAATAGCGACATCGATGATGGTGACTTTGCGGTCGCTCTTGTCGTAAACCATTATATCTGGGCGGTTGTTGTGGATCGAGAGGTCGGTCAGAACAGTGCAATCCCAGTACAGCTTGAAACGGTCATTTTCCAGGACAGGTGCAGGCAGGTACCGGTAGTTTGGTACGTTGTTTTCCAATAGAGCACATTGGAGCGCCAGTTGTCGATGAACAATACGGGCCACGTTGTTGTGGCGCTCGGTGTAGGCTGCGTTGGCCAAAACGGGACAGCCTCCCATAATGTGCTCTATGTTTTCACCTGGTTGATGGCACATCCGGCAAATGTCATCAACGTCTTGATGCCAGACGTACCGCCTGCAGTTTCTCGTCGGCATTATCCTGTCCTGGATGGCTATCATGTCGGCTTCTACTACTGAAGAGAGTTCACCACGCGTTAGCCACAGATTAGATGCGGCCTTGTCGACATGTGGCCGGTCCAGTTGATGGGGGTGGGCACCATGCACTGCCTTCTGCTTCCAAGCTGCAATCTTCTCCTCCACTGTCTGCAGATTGCAGTTTAGTTGGTACTCCGCTTGCGCCAAGTGCAGAGCGCTGTATCCTCTGTCAGCGGCGCAGACAGCCCGGTATAGCGCGTTTTGGTTGGCGCGTTCTGCGAAGTACTCGCGCAGTTGTCGTACCTGGGCAACACACAGTGCAGAAATGTCGACGATTCCAAGTCCCCCTTCTTTGCGTGGTAGTGAAACTCTCTCCAGTGCCGATTGAGGATGGTGCATTCCGGCCTCTTTGAGTGCTTTCCTCATCCTCCTCTCAAGGTCCTCTAGGTCAGTTTTGCTCCATTTGACTACACCAAAACTGAAGGTCAGCAGGGGAACCGCGAATGTGTTGATCGCGCGTACCTTGTTCCCCGCGTTGAGGAAAGTCCTCAGGACACAGTTCACTCGACTCAAGAACTTGTCTCGCAGCTCCGTCTTGATGTCGGAGTGGCGAATCCCGGTGAGCTGTCGGAATCCAAGATATTTATAGGATTCGCCACGAACCATGTCTCTTATAAACTCGCCGTCATAGACCTCGTAGCCTCCGGATTCGGTAAGTTGTCCTTTCAGCAGGTGGACACATTTGTTTTATTTTTTTTATTTTTTGTTTTTTTTGTATGTATTTTTCGTTTTTTGAAAATAAAAGAGAAATTTGAATTTTGATTCATCCCCTTAAAGTCAGAAAACATCTTTCTCACATGAAAAAAATCAATTTATCCAGATTCTCTCAGGAGGTGATAGACGATCATATTTGATGAAAAAAATCCTCCTACGCATATGTTCGAATTTCAACACTGACAGAGTTACAGAACTTTTTTTTTGTTTCGGACTCTGTTGCTTCATACTGGCTCTATATTAAAAAGTACGCTATGGAAGACGATTCTGATGCTTTCATTTGAAAGATGAGAAAATTTAGTACAGGCTATAGTAGTGGAACAACTAAATTAGTGAATTTTAAAAACACTTTGGAAGTGACACACTTAAAAGTTAATAATTTTTAATATGTTATTATTAATTTTATCCTAAAAATTTATATTAAGGTGAAGGTGGAAGCTATCCACAAATGGCTGCCACAATGGCGCTCATTTCTTTCATCTCCCTCCCTCACCCCTCGCCCGAAAATCAATAATTTTGCGAAACAGTGTGAAGAAAATGATCGTTTTCGCACAAGTAATGTCAACCAAACTCTAATCGATTACTCACAAGATATTAAATTTTCACCTGCTGTCGCACTGTATTGTGAAAAACGTCGGAAAACTCGAGCAAGTGCTCTGAAAGTTAAATTTTCATTTTTCAATCTTCGGCAATGGTTTTGTTTGTATTGGTGAAAGCATCGTTATTTTTTCGACACTGATGCCAGACAACATCATCGAAACAGCTATCAAAACCACTCAATAAAATGTTATTCCTGAGTTATAGCGGTTCATGTTATGAAAATCAATAGGATAAAATTGTGTTGATATCAATACAATCATTATTTTTACGTTTAATGGGTATATAATGTAAGTTTTAGCAACTTTAACATAGGGTAAGAAAATTGTATTGCAGAGCTCGGAACACTGCCACAGCTCCCTATGCTTTCAAAAACAATAAACGGAAAAGTATTACATTCAATCTAAATGTCTCGGCCAACGAAGAGAAGGGTTAAGGCTCTCCAACGTGAATATGTGAAAACAATACGACCAACGAAGGAAAAAAATTGAGGAATTATCAGCATCGATACTATGCGGGAGAACTTGTTATTATCAGAAGAACTCCAATCCGCATGTGTTATAAATTTGCTCATGTTACGCTCGCGTATAATCAAAATTTTATGTTTGCAATTGTTCATCGGAACATATCGTTCATACATTTAACTTCAGTATGTATGAATTGTTCTTTTTTTTCAAATGTATTCAAAGACTCCTGTCAATGAAGCGCCACACAGTTTGATAAGTGAATTGATCTATTTACATGTGCTTTGCTCTTCTCTCACAAACACTATTACCCTATTTTTACACGTGGGTTTACCTATACTACTACAAGGGCGAGCTTCCACCTTCACCATAAAAGAAGTTCTTTAACCGCTCTACAATTTGTTCTTTGACACACAACTTCTATCTTTCTTAATTTGACTGCAATATCGATATAAACAATTACTGGTGAAAATTCAAGCAAAATCTTCAAAAATCACGATTTTTACCCCACTGTACATTTCACTTTTTCTCTAAAATAAGCCATATTTGAAAAAAAAAAATTCAAAGTGTATATAATCGAATTACATATAATCGAGTCCGACCTGTACTATATTCTGTTAGTCAAATTATTTCATTTGATACCAATATTGAGGGGATTGCAAAAATACATAGTCGACCATTTTGTGGCGGCGACTTTTTCGAATTTATGTTGTTCATAGTGTAGTTGTATTCTCCAAATCAAGCCATTCAGCCTTTTTTTGCGGCGGCCAAATTGAATTTTTCAAGATCATGGCATACGCAGTTTTATAATGACATTAGAATTAAATGTATGTTCCATATTTCAGATCAAACATTCAACAGGAACAATTTTCTTTTAATGTGGGACAACCCAACAAACATTCAAACATACATAGAAACAGGTTAAGCTGAATGAAACTATTCAAAAAGTAATTAGTTGTTTGGGGACTGCGGCCTCCTTGAAATTGGATTTTTCATTATCTGCTATGTTCTACTAGCCGAAAACTTTCTTTTGATACATTTTCGAGCATTTTTCATAAATAACTGTGTTCGCCATTTCGTAGTGGCCACCATCTTAGATTTGCATGTTTCATAAATAACTGTATTCTACTAGTCAAGCCCTTTCATTTGATACCCATATTGATGGGGTTGTGAAAAAAATATATATGGCGCCATTTTGTGGCGGTGGCCATTTTGTGTTTGAATTTTTCATAAATAACTGTATTCTTCTAGTCAAGCCCTTCCATTCGATACCCATATGGATGGGGTTCTAAGAAAATATGTAATCCTCCATTTTGTAGTTGTCGCCATCTTAGATTTGCATTTTTCATAAAAAACTGTATTCTACTAGTCAAGCCCTTCCATTCAATACCCATATGGATGGGGTTCTAAGAAAATATGTAATCCGCCATTTTGTAGTTGTCGCCATCTTAGATTTGCATTTTTCATAAATAACTGTCTTCTACTAGTGAAGCCCTTTCATTTGATACCCATATTGATGGGGTTGTGACAAAAATATATATGGCGCCATCTTGCGGTGGCGGCCATTTTGGATTTGCATTTTTCATAAACAACTGTGTTCTACTAGTCAAGCCCTTCCATTTGATACTCATATTGATGGAGTTCTGAGAAAATATGCAATCCGCCATTTTGTAGTGGCCTCCATCTTGGATTTGCATTTTTCATATATATTAATGGGGTTCTGAGAAAATATGTAATCCGTCATTTTGTAGTGGCCGCCATCTTGGATTTGCATTTTCATTAATAACTGCATTCTACTAGTCAAGCCCTTTTTATTTATACCCATATTAGCTATTCAATCTAGAATTATTATACAAATTATGCAAAATTTCCGAAAATCAAAAATTAAATACTCCGGATAATTCCGGATAATCGAATCCCGGATAATCGAATCCCGGATAATCGAGCCGAGAAACCGAAAAAACTATGAAAAACTAACTCAATCAATAATTACAAAAAATACGATTTTTTTTTAAACAAAACTAACTCAATAGCTTCAATTTGATATGTAGATCATATAAATCGATCCAGTAGTCCAAAAGTTATGAATTTTTGTAGTGGAAAAAATGTGAAACAATTGTTTTTTTTTCGAACCATCGATTAAATTTGAAATATCATAACTCGAAAACGAAAAAAATAATATCTTTGATATCGAAATATATAATGTAAAAAATCCTCAGCTTTCAAGAAAAAAATATTTAAAAAATAGCGCCCTCTAGTCCAAAGACATGAAAACAATCAAAAACGACTATAATCAATAATTACGGAACTAAAATCCATTTCTTTTGTAGGTCCAATATTTTTAAATAAAAGACTATCTTATTGGTTACAATTTGGTATGTCGAACATCTAAATTGGTCCAATGGTTCAAAAGTGATTTTTCGGAAAAATGGAAAAAAATTGAAATGGAAATGGGCACCCGAATAAAAAAAATAAAAAAATGCGGGTCTAATGTTTTGCGATTAAGAACAAAATTACCACTTTTCACGAAAATCTGAGAATCACTATATCGGTTTGGCGTGGAATGGCTGTATAGCAAAATGCGCTCCAAACCATAACCGATCCTCCTTCGAAATTCCAACTCATTCTGATCTGAGTTCGATTATGCAAATTATGCCAATAATATATCTTTAATTTTAATGATATTAAAAATGATAATCATTCGCTATCCAACGCTTAACGAGTAAAGTTCAGTGTCGGTATTGTGCGTTGCCACTTTTGCTATTGTGCTATTAGTACGAGTGAATCGTGTACGAGTGTAGGTCATTGCTGTCCGCTTTCGGCCTGTCCTTTTGTGAGGTGGAACGAAGGAACAAAGGAAGCAGCGCTCTTGCAGCGAGCCGGATTGCGGCTGTTGAACTGATTCGGCATAACGGGATCGCCATCGCGTGACTGTCGCAAACGGGATTCATCATCATGAATTTCTTCAGAAATTCAAATGGCTTACGCCGAAAAAAAAACAAATGGCTTCAGTATTCTTGGACATAAAGGGGGCCTTCGATTTTGTTTCAATAGAGGTTTTGTCGGACAAATTACACTCTCGGGGTCTGCCGCCTCTATTAAATAATATGTTATATAACTTGCTTTGTGAGAAACATTTGAACTTTTCTCACGGAGATTCGGCAGTAAGTCGGTCTTACATGGGCCTCCCACAGGGCTCATGTTTAAGCCCCCTTTTGTACAACTTCTATGTAAGCGACATCGACAATTGCCTTACACAAAATTGCAACCTAAGACAACTTGCAGATGATGGAGTTGTGTCTGTCGTAGGATCAAACGAATCCGACCTGCAAGAACCCTTACAAGATACTTTGAACAATTTTTCAACCTGGGCCATTGGGCTAGGGATCGAATTCTCCACGGAGAAAACAGAGATGGTGGTTTTTTCTAGGAAGCATAGACCGGCAAAACCAAAGCTTCAACTTTTGGGTAAACCGATCATTCATGCTATGTCATTCAAGTATCTTGGGGTCTGGTTCGACTCCAAATGTACTTGGGGGGGCCCATATTAGGTATCTGAGTAAAAAATGCTAACAAAGAATAAACTTTCTCCGTACAATTACCGGCACCTGGTGGGGAGCCCACCCAGAAGATCTTATAATGTTGTATCGAACAACTATTCTCTCAGTGATGGAGTACGGCAGTTTCTGTTTTCAATCAGCTGCCAAAGCACACCTCATTAAACTCGAGCGAATTCAGTATCTTTGTCTCCGTATCGCGTTGGGATGTATGCCCTCAACGCATACCATGAGTCTCGAGGTTTTGGCAGGCCTACTCCATCTAAAAGATCGCTTCAATTTATTATCTCTTCGGTTCCTCATCCGGTGTAAGGTTATGAACCCATTGGTGATCGGAAATTTTGAGCAGCTGATCGAGCTAAATTTTCATTCTGGATTCATGAGCTCATATCTTGAATTCGTCTCCGTGCAGGTTAATCCTTCTTCGTGTATTCCCAACCGTGTTTGTTTCCCTTACTACATCAATTCCTCTGTGCATTTTGATCTGTCCATAAAGCAAGATATCCATGGATATTCAGATTACCAACGATCGAGGATCGCTCCAACGATCTTCGATGAAAAGTATGGGGGTATCAATTGTGATAATATGTACTTTACTGATGGGTCCACTATAAACGAGTCCACAGGATTTGGAGTGTTCAACGAATTTTTTAGCACCTCACACAGTCTTCAGAATCCTTGCTCAGTGTATATTGCTGAATTGGCAGCAATTCATTGGGCGCTGGACAGCGTCGCCTCACGACCTGTTGAACACTATTACATTGTAACGGATAGTCTTAGCTCTGTTGAAGCTATCCGTTCAGTGAGGCCGGAAAAGCACTCGCCGTAGTTCCTTAAGAGAATACGAGAAATTTTGAGTGCTTTATCCAGACGCTGTTATGTCATTACCTTTATATGGGTCCCTTCACATTGCTCCATTCCGGGTAATGAGAGGGCTGACTCATTAGCAAAGGTAGGTGCAATTGAAGACGATATTTATCAGCGTCAAATCGCCTTCAATGAATTTTATTCTTTAGTCCGCAAAAATACCATCGCTAACTGGCAACGCAAGTGGAATGAAGATGAATAGGGCCGTGGTTTCACTCGATTATCCCTAAGGTTAGCCTCAAACCGTGGTTCAAAAGTCTAGACTTGAGTCGGGACTTTATTCGCACCTTCTCCCGACTCATGTCCAATCACTGTTCGTTAGATGCACTACTCTTTCGTTTCAATCTTGCCAGCAGCAATCTCTGCGTTTGTGGCCAAGGTTATCACGACATCGAGCACATTGTTTGGTCGTGCGAGGTGTATCTGGTCGCCAGATCGAATTTAAAAAACTCCCTTCGGGCCCGAGGAAGACAGCCCAATGTGCCGGTGAGAGATGTGTTGGCTCGGTTAGACCTTGATTACATGTCCCATATATATGTTTTCCTTAAAGCTATAGATCTTCGTGTGTGATTGCCCCTACATCCTTATACCCTCCTTTCCTTCCTTTGCGGGTAATTCGTCCCCTTGCTATAAATAGTAGAATAAGTTGAAATGTAAATACACTATAGATATACGAATAAATTTATGAAATGAGTGTTCATCAACAAATATTACAATTTCCGTATGTCCCATCCTTCTCCTAAAAATATGTCACCCTCCTAAACTCGAGTACACCGCGAGTAATCGATTTTCCACGTTACTAACCATAGATGTAAGAAAATATATATATATATATATATATATATATATATATATATATATATATATATATAGTTTTAAAATTATATTTAAGAATTTGGCTCCTTTAAACTGAAGTAATTGAGCCTGTAAAAATAAATGAATTAATACAAAAAAAATGATAAAATTATTACCATTGAAACATATCTGGACTACCCAAATTAAATTTCTTCTCGTCGCTAAAAACAACGGATTGCCATTTTGTTTTGTATGATATGTTTTCCTTCTCTAATTATTTATGATTTTCGGTCAATCAAGATTTTAGTTGTCTTTTCCTCCAAAAGCAAACTCACTCTCTTGTAAAATCTGACCTAACCGTCTTGTAGTTACGGGAAGCTGTAGATCGACCTTTATTTCATAAGAATTCATGATCTGTCCGGTATCTTTTTGCACGCCGTCGCAGGTCATCGCAGCAATACTCTTCAGAATTTGTTAGTACATACGTGAAACTTTAAAAAAAATTCGACCCGAACCGGGAGCTCCTTTGAGTAAAAAAATGCCAACCAACAAAGTTATGTTTTACATTCTTATTTTCTTCTTTTTAATATAATTTATCTTCTTATTTTCATTTATAAAGTCATTTAACCACATTTTTTTGTAAAGCCTAGTCAACAACATTTACAATAATATAATATGCTTCTAAGTTATTTTGTTATTATAATTTTCTTTTTTCAGAATTCATGAGAATTTTATGTTTTTAAAAAAAATACATTTTTCAAATTTATTATTTTCAATTCTCGAGGGAGGCGATCTGGCCTAGCGGTAACATCTGTACTTCTTACGCTGAAGGTTACGAGTTCAATTCTCACTCCCGATTTTTTTCCGAAATGGAAGGTAAAAGTGACGAACCAGCCAAAATAGTTGAAAGCCACTATAATGAATAAAAAAAATTAAATAAAAGCTACAGTCCTGAAATTTTGAACTTTTCATCGTTAAAGTGGCTACTTTCTATGGGAAATAAAGAAAAACGGATCGGTGACAGTCACTTCTCCGATTTTTGTCCGCCTGAAATCCCATGGCGGGAACGGCCACAATTGGCACCAAGCGATTACCTTTTTCTCGCATTGCAAAGCTTCCTGAATGATAAGAAATTGGGATCATGAGAAGATTGTGAAAATCGATTACTAGAGTTTTTCGCTTCTATGAGAGAGGGATTATAAAGCTACCTTTAAATGGCAATAAATTATACAACAAAATGGTGCATGTTTGACCCGAATCGAACAATCCAATATATCTCAAATAAAGTTTTGAATTTCACGCAGAAATAATGGATTACAGCCATTTGAGTTTCACTGATCTGTCACCAAGCGCATAGTCAATAATTTCCAACAAACACTGCTCGCAACTGAACGAAGTTAATAAGTTAGCTAAATCATGATAGTAAAAATGCCGACATCTTCAAAAAGTGCACCTAGCAGAAACGCCGATGAACCAGTTAACCAGTTAGCCAACTTTTAAAATACGTATTACTTTCGGATCTAACCTTGTGCAGTATATATGAAACAAAAATTTACCCTGTAAAGAGAATAATTTTTCGCTTATGAATAGGAAAACATAACTGCGCATAGTACAAGAATATCTATAAATAATATCTATATTCTGATGCGAATCAAATACTTAAGGGAAATTCAACAATCATCATAATTCAGCCCAACTGATCATTACGTTGTTACCAATCATAACGGTTCGGTTCGGATTCAAATACTCGATTACTTCATCACATTTCAATACATAGAAACTCGTCATCTCAATAGGGATTTTCCCAAATTTGCTTCAATTAATGTTTGCAATGCATGGCGATGGACAGTCTGCCTGCCGAAATGATAACATAATTATTTCCTTCCCAATTTGTTCATTCTGAGACAGTAGGAATTCCCTCTCGTATCACTGATAGCTACTCTCGCGGGATCAATAGTTTGCTAGAACTCAAAACATATAGGGGAGGATGGTCCTAAAACACCATCTTTAAACATGTCGTAAAAGGGTACTGCTGAGTTAGGTTCTGTATTTCTATTTTATTACACTCATGAACATATAGTGAAAGAGTCTTACTATATAAATCAATGCTGACCAATGTCACCAAGACCTAATTTTAGGCTCATTATAACTTTAACAATTTTCAATCCACTGTTCAGGATCATCCTCACCACGATCTAATTAGTTCTTCAGATTGCGCTAGTATAATGAATTGAGTACCTCGGGAGCGGAAAAAGTTTTGAAAATGTTACTTATGATAAATGCACTGACGCAAAAACGCACAATCCATTTTTTTTGTGTTTACCCAGCGAAAGTACTTTCCAGATTAACTGAATCACACGGAGTCAACTGAAACCTAACGATTCCATTTTTAGTGCGATGGGAAATGTGTGCCAATCAATCAGTGCAAATCTAATACCTTTGGAGGAAGCTTCTCCGTCGATATTAGGTTTGTAGCGAACACGTAACAGAACACCCCGTCGTACCTGGTGTAGGTACTAACGGCACGGCTCATCAGTTTGGTGAGTGTGGGATCAGAAATGTGGACGGTGCTGGTCATAGGATTACCCATGCCACTAACGAGGCAGAGTTCGGCGAGTTCCCCTGGATGGTAGCTCTTTTCTCGGAAGATATGTTCGGTGGAATGGGTAAAAAATATATCTGCGGTGGTACTTTGGTCAAACCAAACGTTGTAATGACTGCCGCCCACTGTGTGTACGACAAAACGTTCGAAACCATCACGGTCCGCGCTGGCGAATGGGACACCAACACCGAAAATGAGCTTCGACGACATCAAGTGAGGATTTTGTTTTTAAACAGACTTGAATCCAAAAGGCTCTATTCAATTTCAGGAACAAATTGTCAAGCGCGTGATAGTTAACGAATACTTCCACGATAAATTGCTGTTCCACGATATCGCCTTGTTGGAACTGGAGCATCCTTTCGCGGCGGATGATCACATTGGAACAATTTGCCTACCGCCAGTTGAAACAACTTTCCATGACGATAACTGTATTGTTGCTGGATGGGGAAAGGATAGATTCGGTTCCGACAGCTATCAGGTGATACTGAAGAAAGTGGATGTTGTTAGCCATGCTGACTGCCAAACCGCGCTGAGAACGACTCGTTTGGGAAATAAGTTCCGGCTGCACAACACTTTTATATGTGCAAGAGGGAAGAAGGACACCGATTCCTGTACCGGCGATGGCGGCTCGGCACTGGTTTGCCCGATGCGTAATGCGCACAATAAATATTATCAAGCTGGTATTATTGTATGGGGTATTGGCTGCGGACAGGAACGTATTCCGAGAATTAATGAATTTATGGATTTATGAAGTACGCTCTATACGGATTGGATTCATGAAATGTTACAAAGCACAGAAAAAGGTGAAGAGGATCCAATAATAATGTAATAAATGCGTGTTAAAGTTCAACAATATTAATAAAACAAATCAAACTTGAGATGATGAATCCGGTTAAAACTCGGTAACCGATCATTCCTCTCAGTACGAACCTCTCAGTCAGTCATTCTCTGGATATGATCAATAAAATAATTCCTGTGAACTTTGAAGTGAAATGTTCTTTACAAACATTCACTAGAATGACAGCTCTCCGCATCATCATCTCGCTATAAAGAGGTAAACGCTGAGAACAGGTACTTATCTGCTATGACCGCGAATATGATATCTCCCAAATAGTTATTTAGTAAGCATTCTATCGTTCATAAAATAACCAGTTTCACGAAATATGTTGAATGTCATTTTTAAAAATTCGTTCAATGACTCCACTCCTGGCTCAAGAAATTAACCAATTTTGAATCTGAATCCTTGAAATGCTGTAATCCTATATCGTGCACCAAAGGATCTTTTTGCACGCCA